>NC_090269.1:138709511-139009511 GCF_040414725.1 Anabrus simplex | reverse complement strand
GGTGAAGAGGCTGGATAGATCTCTACCAAACTTCTTATTTAGAGTATACTCATCTAGGGGCAGGTTTAGAGATGCATATAATTTAAAAATCGATGAATAGACTAGAGTTTTCACGAAAACTAGAAATGTTTTTTCAATTTTCTCTTATACTATTGATTTTCTTTAAATCCGAAGACCGTATGTGAAACGCCTTCTCATTTTAAACAACTTCTTTTATGTAGCAATTAAGGCTTTCACGGCCGGCGTTACAGATCATGTCAGCGTTTTTCGGGCTTGTAGGCCATGGTCCAGGAGCGAGTGAATGCCCCGACGTTTTACCAAAGACTGCGTTCGGCATTATGAAGGGTTCCGACTGACTTCGATAGCAGCGAAGCTCACAGTGGCATGAAGTGCTGTTTTTTTTTTCTATGGGAGGCCCGCGTAGCCCGCTCCCCCACCGTGACCATCGACTCTATCTACATGGCCTCCGACATGCTATTAATTTCTAAGAAGAAAGAGATAGCTGGGAAGAGGGAAGTGATATAAGGAGTATCAGCCTGTTTCCATGTCAGACACGCTACCAGGCAAGGTTATATTGGTTGGATAGTGTTAAGGTATGGTATTGAAGGGTCAGGGAAAAACCACATAGGCAGAAAGAAGAAAGAGCCTACATGTAAAACCTGACAACTTTTGATAGCACATGCAAGGATGTGGGCTGGAAAAAGACCAGAGGTTGTGTTACTTAGGAACAGGTAACATGCACAAGTCATAAACCTATTCCTTGCCGTTCCATCTGCCAGGGGATCAGTCCGTCTGGGCACTGCTGTGACTAGCGCGGGCCTTGCCGACTGCGGAGCTATGCGTCGAGTGCCACTAGGGCCCGCCGCACGGCACCACCTCCTTGGGGTCCCTCGTAGCGAGTCTCCGATCCCGGAGAATGAGGCCAAGCCCGCCGAGGCGGGGGCCTACTGGAAGGGGGTGGGTCATGGCGCCGAGCCTCCTTCCTCTCTGCCCGGGCCATGGCCCGGTAGATAGGGCAATTGCGATGGGAGGCCGGATGGCCTCCCGCGCAGTTGGCGCACACCGGCGCCTTCCTAAGTGTTGCGCAGGCCGTGTAGTGGTGATCACCACCACATCGGTTGCACCTCACTTGGAGCCCACAGCTGACCTGCCGGTGGCCCCACCTCAGACAGCGGAAACACTGCAAGAGCTGCTGAGGGGGACGTTTCAGTCTCACCTGACTGCCACTACCCGCTGAGGCCCTCTCCTGGTTGGCTTCTCGGTCGGCTGCTGTCCTGGGAGCAGTCCTGGGTTGCGGCTGGGCAGCCCTCTCCTGATCGGCCAGCGTCGCCTTCTGCTTCCTGGTCCGGCGTCGTCGCCGTCTTCTTCTTCTTCCAGGGGGTTGCTTCTCGGCTGGGGAAGAGGCCTCGTCCTGGTGGCCCTCCTCCCGGCCTGGTGACTACGGGGTAGCTAGTGGCTCCGTTGCGTCGCCATTTTCTTCTTTCTCCTGGCTGGCGGCGGCGGCGTCGGTCGGTGCTAGCACTCGACTGCGTTCCCGGTCCTGGGGGGCGCACATCGAGGTCTGCAGCTCAACGGACGTGCTGGCAGGCTGGGCCTGGACAGCGGCCTCAGAACGCCAAGGGGCGTCCTTCCCCACTGCCGTGCTGCCATCCACCATCACGGGCGATTTCCTGGTTTGCGCCCGGGTGACAGGTCCTTCCTGGTAGGCCTGCGTCTGCGACCACTTCGACTTGGTAGGTGGTCGACGATCCAGGTTGGCGGCCTTGTTGGTCTGCGTGTACTTCGTAAAGTACAGCTTTCCAACTGGGGTCCCGCTGTCGCGGCGCTCGGGAGCACCGCCGTCGTCCTCGGCCTCGGTCCCAGGCTCCGTCTGCGTGGCTGCCTCCTGGTAGCCTGAGACGTCCAAGTGCTCCCTGAGTCCTGGTAGCCGGGCAACCTGGAACAGCTGGGACACCTGCTCCTCGTAGATCCGGAAGCAGGCTGCGTCCTTGGGGCGGAGGATGACTGCCCAGCCAGGTATTACATCGCTGATGGTCTCGTAGTACTCCTCTCCGATGGACGAAGCGATGCGCTCGATGGTAAGGGCCACGTAAGCCGTCTTCTGATAGGCAGGCTCCCCCCACCGGTTGAACACCACCAGCGGCGAGCACTGAGAAGTTCTACAGCTCAGACAATGCTCCTTCGAAGATGTACTAGTAAGTACAAGTGCCTGGCTGATACTTGAAAAGTACAGAGTGCCTGACAAGGAGAGGGAAAGCGCAGCGAGAGGCACGTATGTCCTTCCGCTACGACTGTCAGCTCGTCCTTTGAAGTGCTGTTGTAATTCCACCTCATTATATAGTGCAGGATACGGTAAGATGCTCGCCTATTGGTCCGCCATGCTGGAGGGGGGGGGGGCGAGCGGTCGCTGATTGGCTGTTCTCGGCCAATGGTTGAAGCGTGAAACTGCCCGGTGTACATAGACGTGCCTTAGAGAAGACAAGCCACTGATCACCCGTTGCTTTTTTCTGGTTTGCCGCGGCTATCGTGTCCTCCAGGATTTAAAGCTTTCAGGACTGGAAACCAGGCTTTGTTTACCCGTTCAGATTCCTCCTTACGATTGAGGCTGTTGGTGAGCTTCAGGATTTCAATGGCTACCGTCTTATCACGCCCGGCTACTGCACGTGTCGTCATCCCGAGGTGGTGCAGCTCTTTTGAGGCACATCCCCAACGGAGGTGAGCTGCATGTACCATTCCAACCACATCCCAGCCCTCCTGCCATACTTAAATTTCTGGCAGTACCGGGAATAGAACCCCTGCACCCGAAGGTGTCAGCTAATAACACTAACCGTTACGGTACATACGTGGACCGTCTGCTGTATTGGAAATTTACGTTGTCGGGCTAGAGCTAGTATGATCGTTGGTGGAGACATGGATTTTCATATGCTAATTACCCTTCAAACATCGTCCCCAGAGATCTTGAACGACCTTCTGTAGCAAGTGGTCACGTAGCTGTCAGCTAGCATTCCGAAGACACTGGGTTCGAATCCCATTTTCACACCAGGCAAACACTCCGGTCCAGCCATGTGTTCCACATACCAGAATTTTGGAACATATCTACCATTGCTTTCGGCGTACTCGTATGATATATTTCGAGCTATTTTAGCAGTTAATCAATAATGAATGTAGCATGATGTTTTGATGTAATCAGCCAGCAATTTTTCTTCATCTGGCGTGAAGATCCTTAAATGTTAATTTGAGGGTTTAAAATTCACACTGTAGATATATTGGATTAAAGCTTTTGTAACATATCTCTTTATGGTTGCACGTTGAATACCTGTAAACGTTTGCAATTTCCTGAAAGGAATCTTCTCAGTTAGATGCTGATCTACAGGATATTTCAGTAGTTCTACTGGATAACCTGGAAGGTTTGTGGTCCGTAATGTGACTCTGGGCATGTTGAATCCTGTAGACAAAAGTGGAAATATGAAAATGAATTAAATTGCAAACATGTGCTTAGCTGAGGCACTGTTCACTTAACCCCACTACATGTGGCTGAACTAAACCTTCTTGCCCATCCAGGCCTAATTTTGAAAGTAACCTAACCCATAACAAAAGACCAAGTAAATTACATACAGTTCCGGCCAAAAGTTTCCGGACAAGCATTGAACTGTTGAGTGGACGGGGATTAAAAGAAAACAACATACCTATGCAATGAATTGACAAATAAAAGTAATATTTTACGATACAACTACGTTTTACATTACATTTGAGCAAGAAATAGAAATGTGTACACATTTATTCCCACAGATCAGTAGAACACATCAGGCTCTCTTCTCATCAAAGAAACCCCGCTTTGCTGCAAGTACAATTTTAACTATTCTCGGCATTCTCAGAACAAGGTTTTCTAACAGTGATGCACGTATTCTTCGCCAGGCATTCTGCAAAATTTCCCACAGCTTTTCGAACGTGTCGATCCAACTCCTCCCACAGCAGCTCAATTGGGTTTAAGTCCGGGGATTGAGGGGGCCATTCCATTAAAAACAATTCCCGGAGCTTTGTTTGTTTAGCAGATAATTCATGCAATAGCGAGACGTGTGTCTGGGGTCATTGTCTTATTGGAGGACAAACCCACGTTGCTTTCCAGGCGGAAGAGCATAACGAGTTAGGACGCAATGATAGCCGTTTTTGTCCAGTGTTCCTTGAATTCGGTGCGGTCTGCCAACTCCACTGAATGTGAAACAACCCCAAGCATCACAGAGCCCCTCCATGTTTCACTGTAGGTGTTATACAGTAGGATGCATTTTTCTCCGATGCTGAACGTGGAACATAAACTCGTCACCTTTGCTACAAACCTTCGAAACTTGGTTACAGTAATATATTCTGTCATTAAACATATTCGTCCGGATGCATATGTTTTGTGTGGAAACATTTGGCTGGCAGTGTATAAAATGAACGCTTAAAATGCAGAGCTCTCAGATAATGTATTAGTATAATGATCAAAAATGATAGTTTAAAAATTAATAAAAAACATAAAAACAGAAATAAATTACTCATATCTTTGTTATTTAAACAGCACACTAAAACTCTCCACCATATGATCTTCTGGCGCCAAAACAAGAGAGGGGAAGAAACAGAATGACCAACCCTTGGTGACAAAGTACTTCATAGATGCAATTTCCTTTCAAGTGACTTTTAAGATGAAGTGGTTCATTTAATCTCCATGATCAGTGAACCTAACACTTCTCTACCTTAATTAAGGCCAATGCCACTTCCTTACCACTCCCCGCCCTTTCCTATCCCGTCGTCGCCATAAGAACTCTCTGTGTCGGTGCGATGTAAAGAAAATTGTTAACAAAGGAATACTAACCAGAAGGAAAATGGGACACGCCCGTCACTTTGAAAACTGAAGGTATCGGCAAGAGAAGGCCCACAAAGGGCGTGCGATAGGAAAGATGACAGACAACTAATTTTCATTCCTATTTGACAAATGGAACATGGTTTTGTACTTAGGAACATAAACTCATTTAAGGAGGTGAAATCGTACACTTGCTTGTATAATGCCCTATATGCAACCCTTGTATGGACTGCCAGATGTAAAGAAAACACATTGTACAATTGAAGGAATGTCCGGAAAAATGAGTTCACCCACACTTTATTCTTTCTTATGAATGTAAGGCTCAAAGACACAGTATCAATTTCCAAACATTATTACAGACTTTCTTCAATAAAACGTAATCATGCTCATATTGTTCCTTATTAACTATGTAATTTGAGAAAAAATATGTAGGCCTACATTGAGTGGCCGAAAGTCATGGGAAGACACTGAATGTGATGTAAATAACGAGTTGCTCTTCCGCGAACCCTCAAAACGGCAGCAATACGCGAGGCATCGACTCTACAAGGTGTTGGACCCATGCATCTTGCACTGTTACCCACAATTGATCTTGTGTAGTTGGTGCGGGGTTTATGAAGCGTACACCGGCATCGACAGTGTCCCATAAATATTCAATTGCATGAAGATCGGGGGATCTGGAAGGCCAATCCATGGTAGTAATTTCAATGGAGTGCTCCTCCAACAACCTGCGTGCCACCACAGAGTGGTGACATGGCATCTCCATCAGGGTATTCTAGGTCAAAGGGATGCAGATGGTCTAAGAGAATGTCCACATAACGTGCACCTATCAGCGCTCGTTACAGCCGGACAGTGGGGCCTAATTGTGACCATGAGAACGCAGCCCAGACAAGAACTGAGTCACCTGCCTGGACAAAACCTTGTTGACACGCAGGATCCATTGCCTCCTAGGGCATATGCCACACTCTCACGCTCCCATCAGCTCGATACAACTGGAACCTGGATTCATCGGGCCGTGCCACACGCCGCCACTGTTCCATGGTCCTTTGCCGATGTTCGCGGGCCCGTGCACGTCGCTGAGCTCTGTGTCCAGGGGTCAGCAAGGGGCACGAGTTGGTCGTCGGCTGGTGAAGCCTATGGTGTGCGGTTGTCTCCTTACTGTCCTGGTAGAAATGGGTTTCGACTTCCAACATTCAACTGGGCGGTGATCTGACTCACAGTATTGTTCTGCGGAGAGGACGTGATGTCCGTTCGTTAAACACCTGTGGTCTTCGCGTGCGGTGGTTTGCGTGGGTGATAACACTTTCTCTGCGATATTAAAGATCCACCCCCGACGCTGTAGACCTCGAAAACGCGAATTCGCGTGTTATCTCCGCAACGCTATTACCCATGCACAGTGCACCGATGAAGATCCCACGTTCAAAGTCGATTACTGGTGACGTGTTGCCATCTTCAAGGCACCAGTGTCTGTGACAGACTGCTCAGCTACGCCGGTGCTAGCCGCAACACTCAGGGGTCATACAGGACACAATTCCTAATGCGGCACACCTACCCGTGACTTTTGGCCACTCAGCGTATACCAATTGTAAATTGGAGTAGTCAAATTTAAGAAGGGTTAGTAATAATGTGTGGTGAGAGAGGATTGGTCTTCTAGCGATAATAACGACGGCTGCAATTTGAGAACGCTTCACCGTTGGTCCATGGTGGTTCTAGTTCGTCACTGTGCGCTGGCCTTCTGACCCCAACTTGGCAGGTTCGATCATAGCTCAGTCCGGTGGTATTTGAAGGTGCTCAAATACGACAGCCTCGTGTCGGTAGATTTTGTTAATGCTATTTGTTCGGGACGTCGACCTATAGAGAAATTTTGCCCCAAAACTCTATCCCGTAGGAGGATCGAACCCACGACTTTCGTGTTGTTACCACGACGCTCTAACCAACTGAGCTAATGGGCCCATGGTCGGTAGATTTACTGGAACGTAAAAGAATTCCTGAGGGACTAAATTCCAGCACCTCGGCGTCTACGAAAACCGTAAAAATAGTTAGTGGGACGTAAGACAAATAACTCTGTAATTGTCTTAGCTCCAATTAAGATTCGATTAAGATTTCGTAACACATCTGCCTATGACACTCGTCACGTTGGGATGTACACTAAATGGCAAATATCGTCCCCCCATTCCCTCTTTTTAATGCCTCATCACTGTTGCCAACTTAACTAGCTGCATATTGAAATCACGATATATCACCATCAACAAAGGAGTAGTGTTACTAAAATATATCAAACTTTGGACTGGAAAGACTTGGGAGTAAGGAGACGAGATGCTCGACTATGTGGTCTGTTTCGAGCTGCCAGTGGTGAGTTCGCGTGGAGTGAGATAAGTAGAAGAATAAGCTTGAGTGGAGCTTTTAACAGTAGGAAAGATCATAATATGAAGTTCGAATTCAAGAGGACAGATTAGGACAAATATTCATTTATAAGACGAGGAGTGAGGGAGTGGATTAAATTACCAAGGGAAACGTTCGATAAATTTCCAATTTCTTTGAAAATGTTTAAGAAAAAGCTAGGTAAACAATTGATAGGGAATGTGTCACCTGGGCGACCACCCTCAATGCAGATCATTGATGACTGATTGAGTGGTTGAAACGATACTAGTATTGCTATTCTGTATACAATAACTGCCCTACTGAATATATCGGTTCTCATCTGACCATCGCAGTTAAGCAACACTGAACGTGGTCAGTAATTGAGTCGCTTGGCAATTTCGCGTGCCGTTGGCTCAGTTCCCCTTACGCAGTACTGAGAGAGAGGGCGCCAGGAAGGACATCCGTTCGTAAAACTCGGCCAAAGCCGTATCAAGTGTCGAGCTCAATAAACAGGAATTAAAGTCAGGAAGACCAGTAAATCTATATATTAAAAAAGTATAAAAGCTAAAGTCAGTCAGTCCAGCCATTCTATCCGGTCGATTTCCTTCATTCATTTCTAACTGAAATGTATTCACGCACAGATTTGTCATCAGGTACTATAAATCGCTTAACTTCCGCCTTCCTCAAATTATTTGATTTTCAATTTTTTTTGTCCCTTTGAAGCAATCATATCTTTGGTTCTAATTGAGATACGGAATTCGTTTTCGCCTAAGAACACTCAGTGGATCAAGCTCTTTCATTTCAGCTCTTAACTATTCAAATTGGTTGATTCTGAGGGAAGTTATGAGTGCACATTCAATTTGACGTCTCATTTCTTCAAAAAAATTCTCATTTAAGCGATCATATCCTTCGTTCTAACTGAGGTACGCAGCTCATTTTTTTCTAAAAACACTCAGTGAATCAAGCGCTTTCTTTTGAGGTGATAATTACATAAATTGGTAGATTCTGAAAAAGGTTATGAGTACATTTGTCTCCATGACGAAGATCTTTGAAGGACTTTTTAACAGTTCGGTGAGTAGTGTTGTTCCAAGGAGCGTTTAATTCAATTGCTTTGTGTGATGTAATTTCAAGTTATTGTTGACATTCTATTACCATAGTAGATCATGTGTTTTATTTCATTAACTCGAAACTTTGCAAATACATCCGTGTGGATAGTAACGAACAATACCATACTTTGTACACTCCGGGCGTAGTCAGCGAGAAACTGCTAGTTAACATTATTTTTTCGAAAAATATAGAGGTCTCATACGAGACCCTTGTAGTTTTCAAAGAAAATTAACTTGTATATATTTTAGTTGGTCTGTATTCTATAAGCTTCCAATCAATAAAAATGGAGATTTATTCATTTTCGGAATGAAAATGCGTACACCAAAACATTAATAACCTAGCAAGTGGCCATGCGGTATGGGGCACGTAGCTATCAGCTTGCATTCGGGAAATAGTGGGTTCGTATCCCACTGTCGACAGCCCTGAAAATGTTTTTCGTAGGTTCCCGTTTTCAAATCAGGTAAATGCTGGGGCTACACCTTAATTGTCATCTTCGTTCACAAAGGTTAATACATAATAATACTTAATTAAAGAAGGAAATGTTAACCTTAAAAATAACTTAGACTCTACCAAAACATCGCAACACAAAACATAAACAAAGAGGTTAGGAAACATGACTACTACGGAACGGGTGTGTGAAGGGGCATGGAACCCTGACAGGTAATGGAACGTGGCCTTTTGCTATGAAAAAGTAAAACAGTATAAGCATTTTCAAAACTCGCTAGTGGCTTTACGTCGCACCGACTCATATAGGTCTTATGGTGACGATGGGATAGGAAAGGCCTAGGAATGGGAAGGAAGCGGTCGTGGCCTTAATTGAGGTACAGCCCCAGCATTTGCCTGGTGTGAAAATGGGAAACCACGGGAAACTATCTTCAGGGCTGCCGACATTGTGATTCGAACCTACAATCTCCGCGGTGCAAGCTCAGAGCTGCGCGCCCCTAACCGCATGGCAATGGGGATCGATTTTCCGTACGTATGAAAGGTGACACAGAAATATCGGGAGGCAAACCCGAGGGATAATTACAACAAAACATAAAGGTTAAGAAAAAGGGTATTGCCTCCAAACTAATTGTAGACGATCTTAGCTGAAAAGCTAAGTCATTTTGACAAAATTTGCGATGAACGTGAAATTTGAGGGCAAATTGCTACGTAAGAAGAAAAGTAAATTATCACACTTGAATGAAATTAAACACGAAAAAAAAGGAAGAAACAATGCCTGCGCTGAGACCGGGTTTCCCACGTGGGGACCGAGGGATGGGCACGTCCGCTCGCTAAGATGGTCAGATGATCAAAGACATAGACTCTACCTCTTAGAAGGTAGGAAGGGTTTTCATTCTGCTCCCCTACGGGGAGAAGAGGGCCGACTAGAAGGTAACGCCTTCTTTCTGGCCAGAAAATTCGGCGGGATTTGAGGTTTGAAGGTTTTAGGAGATGGGTGGAAAGAGTTTATTCGATGAAGGAGCTGGGAGTGGGTTCCGGCCTCTTGGCTAAGTGCTTTATTGATTTTCCCAATTTTACAATTTACAGTTACAAGATTTATCACAATTTTTAGAATGTGCTCTTACAACAACCTTGTTCGTAGTTTAGACCGTTTTCGTTTGTGTTACAATTTACTTGTTTCCTTTACAATTTAGAGTTAATATTCTAGTTTATATGTTACTCTGTGTCCATTTGTATTTTCATTTACACTTTTACCTGTTGTATTGATAACTTGGTATGGATTGTAGAGTTTTCCTTTTTAATTACAGAAACTGGGTTTAATTATAATATTTACAGCAATTATATAATTATAATTGGAGCCCGGATGTTTATGACATGTCATATTTTTCCTTATATTATTTCCATGGAAAATATTACCTAACCATGATTTTATCTACGGTAACTAATATGCAATTTTCATGTGTCACATAAAGTCATATTTTGGCTCTTTTAACGTTCTTTTTTTGTCATTTTCCGGGACTTTTTTGATTATGGTCATATTTCACCCTGAATTCTCGTACACTAGTGTCCAAATGTTAAGCATAATCACTAAACGAGGCCATACCGCCTGATAGGAATGTCAGACGGATTGCTGAACAAACGGAAGCTGAATCACACACCATATGTCACACAACTTGTCCAAAAAACAGTGTCAGAAAGGTTCTGATATCTAAGGTACACCTTTGACAACAACTAACAAAACTTGGCAATGTCTTCCACAACAAAATATGCTGTTAATAGGGTGTATGGTTTGTGAAATTTGTGCTGGACAAAGCGGAGGCAGGACAGGTTTTTCTCCGGGTACTCTTCATTCTCATTTCATAGCATCTGTCAATCATCAATAAATCACTTTGAGAGTGGTGACCCCATCGTACTAACAGCCGATATCTGCTTCATTCATTACATCCCTCACCTGGTCAATGACTGGAAACAGGTTGTAGGTTTTCATTTTCAGGGTGTATGGTTACACCTAACGGCCACATGCTACGCAGCGGCGTGGCATGCTCTCTATCCAAGAGCTCTTGTGACAGTCGACCCCATCCCTCACAAAGGCCAATGCGAAGGTCTTGGAGGGTCCTTGGTGGAGGCGGAAGGGATGCAATTCGCCTCCCAAATGCATCCCAGCCATGTTCTATAGGATTCAGATCCGCAGACTTCTCTGGCCAGTCCATCCGATGAATGTCTTCCCCAGCCAGAATCTCATCCACCAGAGCAGCGCGGTGCGGTCGTGCATTATCGTCCATTAAGAGGAAGTCGGGACTAACCGCACCTCTGAAAAGTCAAACATGTGGTCTCAGTACCTCATACCCGCATCTCCGAGCGTTAACTGTGTTCCTCGGTTCACCCATGAAAATGTGCAGGTCCGTACGGCCATTCAACATGATACCGCTCCACACCATAACGCCACCACCAACATACTGGTCCCGTTCCACGAGGTTCCTATGGTTGTTTCTGCTATCCGGTTCTCTCCAGATTAATGTGCGACGGGAATCGTTGTGCAAACTGAAGCGGGATTCATCTGTGAAGAGCACATGCCTCCATTCATTCATGGTCCAGTTTCGATGTTGACGGCTCCACAGTAGACGAGCCCGTCTCTGTGCTGGAGTGAGCGGGACGCACACCGCTGGACGTCGGGCAAACAGCCCTGCTGTTCTGAGCCTACGATACACACTTTGCCGGGAAAGAGCAACCCCTGAGGCGGTTGCAAGCTCCGCCGGCAATTGTCTTGCAGGTGCACTCGGTTTCTTCGGGCGGTTAAGGCCAGACATCGGTCCTGCTGTGGGGTGGTTACCCTTGGTCGACCTGGTGTAACGGATCAAACACCCTATATAGATAATTAACAACAATTGCACGCTGGACGCCAAGCTTCGAAATGAAATGTAATTTGAAACTGAATTTGGATATAAAAAATACTAAACATAATTTAATGAGACTAACTCGGTCGTAAGGTATAGGGATACTAACCATTAAATACCATATGGAAAAACATAGGGAACCTACTAAAAAGTCAATTATTTAATGATGTAAAAATAAAAAAGTTTTATTTTAAAAAAGATGAAATTACGTAAAAACGAGTTTTTACCGAAATTAAAAATTACTGACTGAGATTACAATATTCATTACTACACGCGCGGTCTGGCGTTAACAGGGATTGCTAATGCTCACCGTAGGTTGATCTTTCCGTCGTCAGCTTCCGTGGTTGATCGTCGTCGTCCCTCTTCCACCAGCATCATCTTTGGCATCTGCTTCATGGAATGGATTCCACCCTGAATCTATCACTCCTTATTGTGCTGAGTACCAAAAACATAGTACCAGCCTTACAATGTGAAATTCCACATCGGAATTAATTGAATAGAGAGAACGGAAAACATCCAGTCCTTCTATATTATACGAACTTGTCTTTCTAAATAATCTGAGTAAGTCTCACAGAGCCGATAAGAAATGTTGAGTTTAAGCACATCGTAAGCGATGCACTCAGAAAGCAGAGTGACTCTAAAAGCCCGTGGACTACCTGTGAATGGGGACTCAAGAAAGCAGGATGCAGAATGCAGAATACAGAATGAAGACGAATGAACTTCACCACGCCATGTAGATCTATATAAATCCTCTTCAGATTCCCACTTCCTCCCTTGGTGTCACATGACATCTCGTTCCAATGAGAGCCGATATACGTCACTACCCTGTCGATATATATATGAAGTGTCTGTCCTTGACAGAAAAAGCCCTCCTGATAGGACCACGTGATATGGGGTAATTTAGCGTCCACACAACGAAATTAGGTATCTTCCTCTTGCTGTTGCGTACGTTTCCAAGAACCTTCCAAAATTAACCTTCCTGGACTATTGCGAGACACCAAGTAGCCTGTTAGCGCAAGACCTGTCTTGACATTTCCACGGAATATTCTAATATATTACAATTAAAAATGATATCTCGTTCTTACGTACAATTACATAAATGATGATGATGATGCACGTTAATAATGAATAAAATTACATATGATACATGATACATATATATACAATTAATTCTGGTGGGCAATCAAATTATGTAAATGTCGTGGCGACCACGATTATTACACTGGTACTGGCCTACGACTAACATCTCCTGTGTCTTGAAATCGTCCACAAAGCCTGGAAATGACACTTTGTGGCACATTCAAGGATACGGCGACTTCGGTCTGTGTCTGGCCTGCTTCCAGGCGGCAAAACGGGGTCCAAATGGTGTCGTTGTGCCATTATCTTGTCACTTTTACCACGAGGCTACACGCCGCACCCTATAAAGGGCAAACACGACTGATGGAATAAGGGGCGCAGGCACTGGCTGTGTTTACCTTGCGGGTACGCCGCTAAGTCAAAGCAGGGAACACTCCTTTCCTATACAGAGCGAACACGTAAGGTTGGTAGGTGCATATGTCGTGCGACTTGCGGTCTATTTCCTATTGCCCTGCTTACTCGTAATTTATGCTTAACTTTTGGACACTAGTGTATTTGTGTCATATTTTTATCTTTCTATTCCATTTGCGCATACCAGCTTGCAGTGGTCTCAAAGACAGATTTTTCACAAGTCCTAATTGTTGTCTGTAATTTATTACAATTACCTTTCTTAGAAACATATATTTACGTGAATTAGAAGGCTAAGCTGTAGACTACAGAAAGAGAATAATGATTTGACGCATTTCAAATATCCCCCAATAACATCCTTCGATGTTGAGCGGTCTTTTTCCCGTCACAAGTCAACGTTGCGTGAAAATAGAAGATCATTCCTATTTGAAAAGTTTATAAAATATATGTAATTTCCTATTGTAATTCTTTCTGATCGCCTATAAAAATGTGACATTTATTTCATTCTGTGCAGAGTCGAGAGTTACCTCTGGATTGAGTAATTAAATAAAATCAAAATATAACATTAATATTCTTATTTACTTATTATTTTTTAATATTCTAGATTTTAAAAGTACATTTTCAATATAATGTTAATTGAAACAGCGGTAAGATTTTGAAGATTCAAATATATTACCAACAATATTTGTCGTCATATTTTAATACATTTTAGGTCATAAACATACGGGCCCTTACAATAATGTTGTACTTACAGAGTCATGTGGTTACATGGAGTAATTACAATGGTTTGGAATACTATTTGTGCAGGGATCATGTAACTTAGTGTAAATCGCTTCCACCGTAGAAGCAGGACAAGATCGAGAAACAGGAAATGGTGCAACCACCAAAGAAAGCCAAGCAGAATGCAGAATTCACCTTCGAATTTCACATTCACCAATTAGGCTAAATTTGGTTTTATTTTCTCCAGTCAAAAATCTCTTTTTTCTTGATTATTCAGTGAGAATTGAGTGTACTAGAAAAGTTGTGTATTAATCACTTCCTGTAAGACCTATCTGTGTCGGTGCGACGTAAAACAACTAGCAGAGATTAATCACTTCCCGAATTGCGCCTTACAGTACAGGCAGGCTGCCACACAATAATTTGACTAAAAACGAAAATATTGAAATCCACAGATTAAATGATAACTTTTGCTTCAACCCACAAATAAGAGTTTTTAAAATAGTGAATTTAAAATGTTCTGAATAAGTCCAGGATTATGAGATCGAAACAATTCTTCCAAGTCCAAAATGTTAGTACAAGCAGAATAAAATTGTATACATGAATCTTTAAAAACATAATAATAAAATAGTCCACCTCTGTGGTGTAGTGGTTAGTGTGATTAGCTGCCATCCCCGGAGGCCCGGGTTCAATTCCCGGCTCTGCCACGAAATGTGGAAACTGGCGCGAGGGCTGGAACGGGGCCCACTCAGCCTCGGGAGGTCACTTGAGTAGAGAGGATTCGATTCCCACCTCAGCCATCCTCGAAGTGGTTTTCCGTGGTTTCCCACTGCTCTTCCAGGCAAATGCCGGGATGGTACCTAACTTGAGGGCACCCTCGCTTCCTTCCCTCATCCCTGTCTATCCCTTCCAATCTATCCATCCCCCACAAGGCCCCTGTTCAGCATAGGCAGGTGAGGCCACCTGGGCAAGGAACTGGTCCTTCTGCACACTTGTATCCACCGACTCAAAATTTCACGATCCAGGACACTGTCCTTGAGGCGGTAAAGTTCAGTGCGAGGAAAAATCCCGAAGGGTAAACGGATTAAGAAAGAAAGAATATAATAAAATAAGAAATTTAAAATCATTTCCCTCTGCTGTCTTTATACTGTCACATGAAATAAGACCGTCTCCTTCCCACACGTAGCCCATTCTCATACTATCGTCGCCACAAGACCTATCGCTGTCAGTGCGACGTAAAGCTAATTGTAAAAAAAAAAACAGGATTGATAGAAGAAGGATATTTTGTTGTTTTTAAAACATTCATCAAATGTGCCATTGTATAATTATGCTATTCAACAGTTCTCTAAGCTCATCATTAACTGTGTTGAGAATAAGAATTAAGTAGATTAGTTGACCAGCATTGCACGTAGTCTGTGTAGGCTTGGGCAAGAAGTGTATCTTAAATAAGGGAAGAGGATCGTTGCCAAGATCCTCCAGGAGTAAACAGGTCGCTGTACGTGACAGGCTCTGGCTTATATAAACAGATGAGATCTCATTTCATCACAGTGTTAGAGTATAATGAAGTGTCTAGTTGTTCTACTGGTCCTTGCTGCGGGTAAGTAGGCTACAGTATAGCACGGTGTAATGGATTTGCTGGTTAGATCTAGCGTTTACAGTGCACTATATCTTCTGGTATGGGCTAGAACAATTGTGTTACCTTCATTGACCTGTCTCTGACTCATTTCTGGCTTTGACAACATGAAAGTGACCGAGTTACGAGCAATGCTAGTAGTGCCATTCCTTACGCAGCCAGCACCTGCTATGAATGGTCTGAAAATGTTGCTCATAGAGTCGGTTGGTGCGGGCATTTCAGTGGGCTTGGCAGACTGATATGTGATAGCAACTTCTGGCTCTATGAGGAAATCAACGGAAAGCTACATCATTCCCCATTTACCAAGTACTCCTCTTCAGTGATACCTAGGTCATCTACGACAGCTAATGGTGGAGCTGTTGAGGATCCAACCAGACTTCGGGCTGAGGACTGAACATATGTACATACCAGTAGCCTGCGGTGAACACATTCCTTACCCCAGCTGTAAAAATAGAAGGAGAAGAAGAAGAAGAAAGCAATCGCAGCCTCACCACTCTCTCAAATGTCAACATTACTTACTATTTTATAAATTCAGTCGATAATTGAGGGGAAATATAACAGGCAAACAGATCAGGCAATGAATAAGACAATTTGGGTATTAAAGAACTAATTAAATTATAACTCACTTCAATAAGAATATTTTCAACCACCTACTTGCACATATTTTCAAATTGGTATTCGCGCAGTGACGGCACCATCATAACGTAAGCTGCAGCAGATTTAAAAAATGTATTTCCACTTTCATCTGCTGACGCTTCGTGATAGTACGGTCATAGTTTTCACAGAAACATACTAGGACTAACGCTTTGTTTCTTAACTTAAAAGTCCTGCCCGCCTCTGTGGTGTTGTGGTTAGCGTGATTAGCTGCCACCCCCGGAGGTTGGGGTTCGAATCCCGGCTCTGCCACAAAATTTAAAAATTGGTACGAGGGCTGGAACGGGGTCCACTCAGCCTCGGGAGGTCAACTGAGTAGGGGTAGGCTCGATTTCCACCTCAGCCATCCTCGAAGTGGTTTTCCGTGGTTTTCCACTTCTCCTCCAGGCAAATACCGAGATGGTACCTAACTTAAGGCAATGGCCGCTTTCTTCTCTCATCCTTACCTGTCCCATCCAAACTTCCCATTCCCCCCGCAAGGCCCCTGTCAACGTAGCAGGTGAGGCCGCCTGGGCGAGGTACTGGCCATTCTCCCCAATTGTATCCCTCGACCCAAAGTCTGAAGCTCCAGGACACTGCTCTTGAGGCGGTAGAGGTAGGATCCCTCGCTGAGTCCGAGGAAAAAACTGACCCTGGAGGTTAAACAGATTAAGAAGAAAATGAACTTAAAAATCCTAACTTAAACTGAATGAGAAAAATTGGCAGATATTTTATCAAGTTTGTCGTTGCTGTAAAGTAGCATACATGGAGAGTTCTGCAGCCTCCACCTCCTCAGGCCCTCCGCAGAGGCCTCCTCCACCACCTCCACACGCTCTCGGGATAGGCCTCCTCCTCAAGCTGGCTAAGAGCGCGACCCTAACATCACATCCGCCATCTTGGAGGGGCTTAACCAAACTTTTTATGCGTAAGAGAGCTAGCCTAACCTCATGGAGGGGCCTAACCTCAGTTTATAGCCGGATGTCCTTCCTGACGCCAAAGAGCGCGACCCTAAATTCACATGCGCTATCTTGGAGGGGCTTAACCTAACTTTTGACGCACAAGACAGCAAGCCTAAACTCATGGAAGGGCCTAACCTCAATTTTACGGCTGGATGCCCTTCCCAACGCCAATTGCACAAGATGGCGGCTATACACGGCTCCTTATGAGACGCCTTAATGGTGCTTGCGCAAGATGGTGGCTGCAAGATGGCTGCTATGCATAGGCACTTATGAGACTCCCTTGGGATGCTTGCTCAAGATGGCAGCTACAAGATGGCGGTTATAGATGGCTCCTTATGAGACGGCTTAAGGGTGCTTGCACAAGGTGGCTGCTGCTCTTATCAAGAAAGCTGGCTTAGAGGCTAACGTGCCGTGCTGGTTCGATTAATTAAATTTGGGGCTTAAATGCAAAATATTAAATATCTCAAAAACGGTGCGTCGTAGAGCAAAACGGACATAATTGTTTCGCCTACTTTTCGCCTACTACGTAGGCTCGCAGTATAAGGAACATGCTAGCATAAGGAAAAAGAAGTCTAATGATGAGATCAACGGTTCGGTTCCTAATTAAGCCCTTTGGCATTTAGTCAGTTTTAGCTTGTATTGAAACAAGTTTCCGTAACTTGATTAGGTCTTGCTATGGTAGAGATTATAACATGCTGTGCTGGTTCGATTCACTAAATTTGGGGCTTAAATGCAAAATGTTAAATATCTCAAAAACGGTGCGTCGTAGAGCAAAACGGACAAAATTGTTTCGCCTACTACATAGGTTCGCAGTATAAGGAACATGATAGCATAAGGAAAAAGTTGTCTAATGATGAGATCAACGGTTCGGTTCCTAATTAAGCCCTTTGGCATTTAGTCAGTTTTAGCTTGTATCGAAGCAAGTTTCCGTAACTTGATTAGGTCTTGCTATGGTTATAACATGCTGCGCTGTGCTGGTTCGATTCACTAAATTTGGGGCTTAAATGCAAAATGTTAAATATCTCGAAAACGGTGCGTCGTAGAGCAAAACGGACAAAATTTTTCTGCCTAATACCGAGGTTCGCAGTATCAGGAACACGATAGCATAAGAAAAAAGTAGTCTAATGATGAGATCAACGGTTCGGCTCCTACCTAGGCCCTTTGGCATTGACAGCTATCTAATTCTATAAGGTGGCGGCTACACATAGCTTCTTATGAGACTGTTTAAGGGTGCTTGCACAAGATGGCTGCTGCTTTCATGCGACACCCTAGGGATGCTTGCGCAAGATGGCGGCTATACAGAGCTTCTTATGAGACTGCTTAAGGGTGCTTGCACAAGATGACTGCTATACATAGGCTCTTATGAGACTCCCTAGGGGTGCTCGCACAAGATGGTGGCTGCTCTTATGAAGAAAGCTAGCTTAGAGGCTACTGCGCAAGATGGCGGCTGCTGTTATGCATGCGGTAGAGGGCAATTTGAAATTCCACGTGCTCTTCAAAGCTACGTTATTTTTGACAGCGGCCATCTTTAATCAACAGAGCACCGTGCTGCCATCTTTAGCTACTACCTTTGAAATATGGTGGCGGCAATGTCCACGTGACAGCTGTCATCCACCATCTTTAATCAACAGATCACCGTGCTACCACCTTTAGCTACTACCTTTGAAATGTGGTGGCGGCAATTTGAAAAATTCTACGTGGTTTTGATAGCTGTCGACCACCATCTTTAAACAACAACGCATCGTGCTGCTATCTTTACGACACTAAACCTCATCCTTTTATATGTGGTGGTGGGTACTTTAAAATGTGCTTTTCTGACAGCTCCCGTCTTTAATCAACAGAGAATAGTGCTGCTATCTTTACAGCACTAAACCTAATACCTTTGAAATGTGGTGGCGGGTAATTTTAAAAAGTTCTACGTGCTTTTTTGACAGTTGTCATCTTTAAACAATGGCGGCTATACATAGGCTGTTAAGGTCTCATCCTCCTCCTCCTCCACCTCCTCCTCCTCCTCCGCCTCCTATGTCAAGGCATAACTTTATATCTCTATCGAACAAGTTTAAACCTGCATCGCGAAGGCAAGAGTGTTTAGCGATAACATCATTGTGCATGTTTAGACTTGCAGATCACAAAAGAAACATAACAAGACTAGAATTAAACACTACTGTGTTCGATGTCGTTAACTTCAACATGCGTTCAGAACATTGTTTGATGTGTTCATATCACTACATAAGTGATCAAGACTAGAATCGAACACTGTACTCTATACAATATGTGTTCAGAATATGTCAGGGGATACCTTTGTTCTAAGAAGATCAGATCACCAAAGAAGTGACCGATACTAGAATCGAACACTGTATTCGATGTCGTTAACTTCAACATGTGATCAGAACATTGATTAATGAGGTCAGAACACTAAATAAGTGATTAAAACATAACAGACTGGAATAGAACACTGTACTCGATACAACATGAGTTCATAACATGTCGGGGGATACCTTTGTTCTAAGAAGATGCATTCAAACAGAGAAAAAATAATAAGAATTCTGTACAGCTTATGCAAGATAGCGGCTGTTATAACGCCCTCCTCCTCTTCCCGCTCGGTTAAGGTATAGCTTTATCGAACATACAACGCGATCTTATGCATGTGCCGCATACTGCGTAGCCAACTCGCTCGGTAAACGATAATATGAATACAACAAAAGTACAACTTCAAATGATTTACCTCCTATCATCTGTCTTGTGCGAAAATAAAAAAAACTACAGGAAAAACTACACTGCCTAGCCAACTCGCTCGGTAAACAATAATCTGACTTAGTTACAACAGAAGAAACATAGATTCAAACCATTCTATTATCGCAAACACGGAAAGTGAAATTAAACAGAACGATTGGTGCTATAAGAAATACATTGGTTACATTTAAGCCCCTAGCAGTCGAACAAGTTATCACATAAACATGTAACATGAAATATCAGTCAAACTGTTGGCATGGGTTACAAGCATGTAACTTATGCGGAAATTAAAAATTAAACAGAACGCCTCGTGCTATAAGAAATACGCTGCTTACATTTAACAAGGTATCGCATAAACATGTGACATGAAATATCGGTTCGGAATCATATTATTTCAATCTGTTGGCATGGGTTACAAGCATGTAGCTTGTGCAGGAGAGGACTACTATGCAAGATGATTGCAAAATGCTGAACCTAAAAAATAATCGTGCTACACACATGATAGGGAATGGAACCCAGGGGCTACGTCTTATCATAAGGGCAAAAGGATGAAAGGACTCTTCCTCCACCTCCTCCTCCTGACTGCGTCCTCCTCCTCCTTGGGCTAATGGGCTAAAGTGCTAATGGGCCAAAGGGCTACTGGGCTAAAGGGCAAAAGGCCCAAACGGCAAAAGGCCCAAAGGGCTCCTCCACCACCTCACCACGCCCTCCTCCTCCCGGAAGGAGTTAGCTGAAGTTGGTACATTTTTAACAGCAGCAACGCCCTCATCGATTGCTATCAACAAGAACGCTTCTACTTTGTTAAGTGTACAAAATTAATCTCTATTGGTAAATGGTTTTATGTTCAGAACCGAATACATTCACACCACACATAACAGGGAATGGAATCCAAGGGTCGCGTCTTATCAGAATTACCTAATAAAGAATAAAATCACCGACCTATTAGTGGTGCGATGATTTGCGTTTTCCTAACAGAAATCAGTATCTGCTTGATTGTTTTAAGTGTTTGGAACACTGAACTTATGAAGGTGGCAGCAGTGAGGTTTGCGATGTTCTGTTTTTGGATTTTAAATTTAGCGCTACAACATGCATAAGGTGGCAGCCTTGAGGTATAAGGACAATAGAGCATCGCTAAACTCACAGATGCCATCCTTATGGCCGCCATCTTGTGTCCACCATCTTGCGCAAGCATCCTTAGGGAGTCTCATAAGACCAGCAGCCATCTTGTGCAAGCGCCTTTAAGCCGTCTCATAAGGAGCCATGTATAACCGCCATCTTGTAGCCGCCATCTTGCGCAAGCATCCTAAAGGTGTCTTACAAGAGCCTATGTATAGCAGCCATCTTGCGGCAACCATCTTGCGCAAGCACCCTTAAAGTGTCTCATAAGGAGCCGTGTATAGCCGCCATCTTGTGTTCGCCATCTTGCGCAAGCATCCTTAGGGCGTCTCATAAGAGCATGAGACATCTTGTGCAAGCACCCTTAAGCCGTCTCATAAGAGCAGCTGCCATCTTGCGCAAGCACCCTTGAGGCGTTTCATAAGGAGCCATGTATAGCCGCCATCTTGTAGCCGCCATCTTTCGCAAGCATCCCAAGGGCGTCCCATAAGAGTCTATGTATAGCAGCCATCTTGCAGCCACCATCTTGCGCAAGCACCATTAAGGAGTCTCATAAGGAGCCGTGTATAGCCGCCATCTTGTGTCCACCATCTTGCGCAAGCATCCTTAGGGTGTCCCACAAGAGCAGCAGCCATCTTGTGCAAGCACCCTTAAGCCGTCTCATAAGAGCAGCCGCCATCTTGCGCAAGCACCCTTAAGGCGTCTCATCAGGAGCCATGTATAGCCGTCATCTTGTAGCCGCCATCTTGCGCAAGTATCCCAAGGGAGCCTCATAAGAGCCTATGTATAGCAGCCATCTTGCGCAAGCACCCTTAAGGCGTCTCATAAGGAGTCATGTATAGTCGCCATCTTGTGCAATTGGCGTCGAGAAGGGCATCCGGTCGTAAAACTGAGAATAGGCCCTTCAATGAGGTTAGGCTTGCTATCTTGTGCGTTAAAAGCTCTTGCGCAAGAACCCTTAAGGTGTCTCATAAGGAGCCATTTAAAGCCGCCATCTTGTGCAATTGGCGTCGGGAAGGGCATCCAGCCGTAAAACTTAGGTTAGGCCCTTCCATGTGGTTAGAGTTTCTGTCTTGTGCGTCAAAATTTAGGTTAAGCCCCTCCAAGGTAGCAGATGTAATGTTAAACTCACTCTCTTCGGCGTCGGGAAGGGCATCCAGCCGTAAAACTGAGGTTAGGGCCTTCCATGAAGTTAGACTTTCTGTCTTGTGCGTCAAAAGTTAGGTTAAGCCCCTTCAAGATATCGGATGTAAGGTTAAGCTCACTCTCTTAGGCGTCAGGAAGGTCATCCGGCCGTAAATCTGAGGTTAGGCCCTTCCATGAGGTTAGGCTAGCTCTCTTACGCATAAAGGTTAGGTTAAGCCCCTCCAAGATAGCGCATGTTAGGTTAGGGTCGCACTCTTAGGCGTCAGGAAGGGCATCCGGCTGTAAAACTGAGGTTAGGCCCTTCCATGAGGTTAGGCTAGCTCTCTTACGCATAAAAAGTTTGGTTAAGCCCCTCCAAGATGGCGGATGTGATGTTAGGGTCGCGCTCTTAGCCAGCGTGAGAAGGCCTCTCCCGAAAGCGTGTGGAGGAGGTGGTGGAGGAGACCTCTGCGAAGGGTCTGTGGAGGTGGAGGCCACAGAACTCTCCATATATACTACTTTACAGCAACGACAAACTAGGTAAAATATTCCTCTCGACCACTATTATATTCAGAATAATGGCACACAACTCACGAAAACTTCACCTATAATCCAAGAGAAACGCTGCAATTATTCGCGATATACCACCATTGCAGGCAAACCCACTCGTACAGAGAAGCCAAATGCAAATGTTTTTGTACTTCGTGCTTGGCTCTAACTACTTTTCCACGTGTATGTGCAAGTGACTATACTATTTTTTCTTGTAGCATTTGGCATGTGGCGCTGAACACTTCTAGTGTTAGGTATTACAACTAACATGTACCCATGCTAGCTGCTTCCCCGCCTTAAGACACTGTGAATCGCGAGCGAGGCCAACAGTTTTCAACTCGCCTCCCCAAACGTCAAACAAGAGACTTGAATTTCGCTGGGGTAGCTCTCTTTCGCGCCGGCAAAGGAAGCCAGCTGGCGGGTTATCGAGACAGCTGTAAGTTACTTGCCTTGACTTAGCTGCTTGAAGCTTTTGAACTTGGTAAAGAAACATTCTAAGGAGTAATAAGCATATATAAATACAAAAATTCTTTGCCTCAGCAGCGCTGGCGTAGCTGGGACCTAAATTAAGGCCACGGCTGCTTCCTTCCCACTCCTACCCCTATCCTATCCCATAGTCGCCAAAAGACCTCTTTGTGTCGGTGCGACGTAAAGCAACTTGTAAATACAGAATAAAAAATACTTTGTTTCGTAAATTAAAGGAGTGTTAAATTGTAATTAAATTGTCCAAATACAAGTATTTCGAATACAGAAACGACAGGTGTGCGGTGAGTAGTTTCGTCGCTACGCGTGCTTGAAAATCTCAGATTGACTGCAACTTCCCAGGTGTTCGAGCACAAACGTGACCCACTGTTCGCTTGCGGTTGACATTTTAGCTGCAGGCAATGAAAAGGGACAAACGCACAGAAGATCCTCGAACTTGGCGGCATAGTTCAAATGGTATGGATCATTATTGTTTTAAGAGGAAATACAACTGAGCAACCATCCTCTATTACCGTATTTCTCTGAATCCCAGACGACGTTTTCTCAGAATCTCACGTAAAAAATCAAGGGTTGTCTTGCATTCGCGACCTAACAGTAATGAACAACACTGGCAGCTACCACCCCACACGCACACGCACAAAACTCGTTGACAATCAACGATCGTCTCTTTATTATAAATCGCTAGGCGCGGCAACCGGTTGTGCAGTGCCTCTGTGTAACGTCACTGGATCTCCGCAAATAGTGAGGAGAGGAAGACATTCTATTAGCCTCTACAAAAATGGTTCTCAAATCCGCACAATGCCATCAAATCATGCGAGCCTTCGAATTCGTGAAAGGGCACGGCTACTCAGCGGCAGAGTTATAATGCGTCTACTACCTGACGCTTATTAAAACTAAGCTTTATAGACATCAGGAATATTTTCATGATGGATCGGCGCATTGTAGAGACGCGTGGAACGAGTTCTCCTTGGCATTATGACGCCAATTTTAAGCTAATGGTTTTTATAACCGTGGAAATGCAGCCGCAAAAAGCACGGCATAACAAAAGTCAGTGTTTGACTTTGGCGTGAAGACAAAGATAGCCTAATAATGCGTACTATACAAGAAAGGCATTCATATCATATTACGAAGCACTTTTTAAGCGTGATTTAATTTTTAAAGGATAAAGTTGGGGTCGTCTTGCATTCAGGGTCATCTTGGAGACGGAGAAATACGGTAAAACTAATCATAGGGAAAAATGGAAAGGATCTTCAAAAATGAAGGTATCGGGCAAAGAAGACAAGGATCGCAAAGAGCGTAAAAATAAAAGACTCCCTAGACCTCGATACATAATACCGTTGGGGTCAGAAAAACCAAAAGGTCGGATAGGATAGATGGAAGCAATGCAAGGATTCAGCTAAGGGCCCCGTGATCGCCAGCTCACGCTCGAAAGTTAAGATCTCTTGCAGTCCTTTTTATTCGCCTCAACGACAGGCAGGGGATACCGTGGATGTTATTCTATCGCCCTCACCCACAGTGAGTCCGCACAGCTCACATCGACGCATCAATGATTCGCGTTTTCATTGGGAAAATCCCGGCGCTTCTCGGACACAGTGTGGAGGAGTGAGGACGGACAGATGAAAGGTCAAGTGGACAGCAAACACAGTGTGGCTGGTTAACACTCGAGTGTCTGGGAGGTAGGTAGCAGAAACTCTGTCGCACCGACACAGAGGGGTCTTATGGTGACGATTGGACAGGAAAGGCCTAGGAGTGGGAAGGAAGCGGGCATGGCCTTAATTAAGGTACAGCCCCAGCATTTACCTGGTCTGAAAATGGGAAACCATGGGAAAACATCTTCAGGTCTTCCGACAGTAGGGTTCGAACCCACTATCTCCCAAATATTGGATACTGGCCGCACTTAAGCGACTGCAGCTATCGAGCTCGGTGGAAAAGAGAAAATATAGACACCCATTTAATACGTTAATAAAACGTTTATCCTTTGTCCCACATAACATAGAATCAAGTTACTCCAAAATTTGGCTCTTTATTCTACGGTTAAAATTATGTGGAGTAGAACTTTTTATTCGTCCGCATCTGTGGTGTAGGTGCCAACCCCGGAGACCCGAATAGATTCCCGGCTCTGTCATGAAATGTCAAAAGTCGTACGAGGGCCGGAACGAGGTCCACTTAGCCTCGGGAAGTCAACTGAGTACAGGGGCGTTCGATTCCTGCCTCAGTCATCCTCGGAGCGTTTTTCCGTGATATCCATATTTTACTACAGCCAAATGCTGGGATGGTACCTAACTAAAGGTCACGGCCGCTTCCTTCCCTCTCCCTTGTCTATCCTTTCCAATCTTCCAATCCCCCACAAGGCCCCTGTTTATCTTAGCAGGTGAGGCCGCCTGGGCGAGGTACTGACCCTCCTCCCCAGTTGTATCTTTATCCGAAATCTCTTGCTCCAGGACACTACTCTTGAGTCGGTAGATGTACGATCCCTCACTGAGTCCGAGGGAAACCCGAACCTTGGAGGGTGAACGAATTAAGAAAGAAAGGAAGAAAGAAAGAAAGAAAGAAAGAAAGAAAGAAAGAAAGAAAAAGAAGGAAATAGTTAAATGACTGTAAGAAGGTTAATTTAATGCGTGTATCAAATAAAGGAATTGCACCCAGTTTCAGGCGATGTGTAACCAGAGGAAGGAAGTATTATATTATATTCTGTCTTGTTCTGTTTTATTCTATTCCACTCTACTCTATTTTATATTTTATCCTATCCTATCCTATCCTATCCTATCCTATCCTATCCTATCCTAAACTCTGGAATAGCACATTGTAATTTATAACGCAATACTGTACCTTGTTTTCAGGCTGTTGCTCCGCCAGCTTCCTGACGAACGCAATGTTCGAGGATTACAACCCCGTACCAACACTGAACGACACTGACAATTTACTCTGGCCATGCATTCAACGGAAGGATTACAAAGCACTGCACAGAACCATGGTAAATGTGCCTCACAGTTTAATCATTGTACAACTTCACAACTTATTGCACTGTGTTAGTAATTCCTTTCTTCCTCTCTTCGCGATTCACGACTTTCACTTCAAAGTGTGCGGAGCCGACTGATTCCATGAACATGCGAAGACTGTATGTGCTCCTTGTGTGGAAGGTCATGCAATCGATACCACGTGCTCTTCTGTGGGAACGACCGTATGTCGCTCAAGAAATTCTGCTTGAACGAGACTTAACACAGATTACCAGCTGTCTAATTCTAAATTTTATGTTGTTATATTTTACTACTACTATTACTACTAACTACTACTAGTACTACTAAACGTTTTCATTCCTCCCCTGAAGGGGGAGGCGGGCCTCTTAGACGATGACGTCGTCTCTCAGGCCGGGAGATTTGTTACGGTGAAGGAGATGTGCGGTGAAGGTGAGGGGGTGGGCGGCCGTGGCCTATACTGCGAAATGTCCCGGCATTCGCCTTAGTGCAGGAGAATGGAAAACCACGGAAAACCATTCTCAGGACAGCCGACGGGTGGGGCCAGGCGTGAAGTCCAGCCCTGTGCCCCTGTCCCGTCTCCCGAATGCAGAGGCTTAGAGCCACGGTAGAGCCGTGGCCACCTCTCCTCTGCTCGGTTGGCCGGTCAGAGTACAGAGCTGTTCGACCACGGACAAGTCGTGGCCTCTTAACGGACGAAACCCTCTCTGCATCTACCGACGTTGCATCTTTTAATTTATGTGAGTTTGTCTATGGCCATTCGCTGCAATAAACGTAGTAGTAGTAGTAGTAGCGAATTCTCCCAATATTTCAAGACGATAAGCGAATAACTCACTCAGTTCTTCTGCGGGTTTTTATTGTTGTTCCAATAGTCTTTCATTCTTTCCGAGAAGGCTTGTTTACATTCTGCCGACCACTTTGGTCCGTACTGTTTCTATTTTGGTTGCTCTGACGTAACTTCCCAACTGTTCAATTTGTGTCTAAAGATGTCTCTTTCTAGAATGTCTGTTGAACATAGCCTATGTTTTCGTTTTTGAGGTCGTTTCGAAGTTCGTTAAGCCATGTTGTTGAGGTCTTAACTGAGGTTTCGTAATCTATTATCCTTATTGTCAGTCAATTTTCTGGTAATCTAGTGAGATGACCGAAGAATTTCATTCGCCTTGAGATTTTTTTGTTGTTTTGATTGATTATAACTTTCTTGGGTGTATCTTGTTACTAAGATTTTCCTAATAATCTTCTCTCTTCTTTTTTGATTACTTCAAGTTCTTGTTTTCTATTGAGTGCCAATGTTTCACTTGCGTAAAGGACTGTTGGTTTTATGACTGTTCTAATGCCCATTTTTTTTGAAGTCTTGACATGGATTTTTTGTTTTAAAAACAAACCCTAATGCTCTGTTATCTTTTGGAAAGGAGTTTGTTGTGAGATCTTTTCAAGGCGTGTCGGTTCGATAAATTGTCCGAGGTATTTAAAGAAAGGGACCCTGTCAATTGACTCCCACCTTTTCTGCACTTTATTTACGTATATCGAGCTATTTAACTGCAGTCTCCTCATCCTCTGTGCGTGCTGGCCTTTGGTCACAGGGGTTCCGGTTTCGATTCCAGGCAGGATTGGGAATTTGAAAAGTAATTGGTGAATTTCACTGGTACGGGGGCGGGGTGTATGTGTCTTCTTCATCATTACATCCTTATCACGACGCGAAGGTCGCCTACGGGAGTCATATCAAAAGACCTGCATGGGGCGAGCGGAATTTGTCCTCGGTCACTCCCGGGACTACAAGTCATACGCCATTTCGATTTCATTTCATCCTCTGTTAGTATCGCAAGATCATCTACAAAGCGACATGTAGTATGTAGAGGTTATCTTCCGGAAGGCCCAGTCGGATTGGCTTCCAAAACTCACATTTCTTCTTCTTCCTCTTATTATTATTTCCATCTGATGGAAGATTGGAAAGACTGTCCGAGTCTCAGGCGGCCGCGCCGGCCTCTCAACGCTGAGTTCAGTGGTTCAAATCCCACTCGTTCTATGTGAGATTTGTGCTGAACAAAGCGTAGGCGAGACAGGTTTTTCTCCGGGTACTGCAGTTTTTCTCGTCATCTTTCCATGCCTTCAACACTCTCCAATATAATTTCATTTCACCTGTCATTCATTAATCATTGACCGGGCGAGTTGGCCGTGTGCGTAGAGGCGCGCGGCTGTGAGCTTGCATCCGGGAGATAGTAGGTTCGAATCCCACTATCGGCAGCCCTGAAGATGGTTTTCCGTGGTTTCCCATTTTCACACCAGGCAAATGTTGGGGCTGTACCTTAATTAAGGCCACGGCCGCTTCCTTCCAACTCCTCGGCCTTTCCTATCCCATGGTCGCCATAAGACCTTTCTGTGTCGGTGCGACGTAAAGCCCCTAGCAAAAAAAAAAAAAATCATTAATCATTGCGTCAGAGGAGTGCGACAGGTTACGGCAGCCGGCACAATTCCTATCGACGCTAGATGGGGGCTTCATTCATTCCATCCCTGACCCGGTCGAATGACTGAAAACAAGATTTTCAGTTTCATTTCAGTAGATTGGAAAATGCATTGCTCCCTAAATGAGAAGAAAGTCCGGGTGATTCACTTGGCAACAACACGCAAGTTATACTTTGTTAGGCGAAAATTGTTCCCTCATGTTGCCTGTTGCTTTACCGCACATTCGTTCAAGATGCACTACTCTTTTACTCAGAGCATGTTTTTGGAAATTACGAAGTCCATCGCAAACACGCAAAGGGCGTATGAGCAATTCTCCTGAGAGAGACACGATACTGGCTAGGGTAAGGAGGGATAAAGGTTTGCATGAAGGAGCTATACCAGATGAATGGAGAGTTGCTATAGTAGCCCCTGTGAAAAAAGGAAAGGGTGATAGACATAAAGCTGAAAATTACAGGCCAGTCAGTTTTATTTGCATTGCATGTAAGCTTCGGGAAAGCATTCGTTAGCTTATTGCACTGACGCTCAACTTGTAGGTTTACAGCAAGATATATCAGATATCCTGGATTCAGGAGGTCAAATGGACTGTATCGCTATTGACCTGTCTAAGGCATGTGATAGGGTAGATCATGAGAGACTACTGGGAAAAGGAAGTGAAATTGGACTAGACAAAAGAGTGACTGAATGGGTGGCTATATTTCTAGAAAATATAATGCAGAGAATTAGAGTATGAGAAGCTTTATCTGACACTGTAACAATTAAGAAGGGAATTCCTGAAGGCAATATTATTGTTATGTTTTCTTATATATATATAAATGATATGAGTAAAGAAGTGGAATCAGAGATAAACCTTTTGCGGATCATATAATTCTGTATAGAGTAATAAATACGTACTAGATTGTGAGTAACTGCAAAATGATTGAAATAACTTACCAAGCGAGATTTTCAATAAATTTCCACTTTCTTTCTATTCATTTAAGAAAACAACAGATAGGGAATCTGGCACATCGGCGACTGCCCTAAATGTAGATCAGTAGTGATTGACTGATTATATTTTCGACCAGAATGTAATTAATAATGCACTCACATTTCGTTTGCAGTACTGCCAGCATTATTTTACATTGACAATGAAGTAGCCACCTTAAATAACAGCACACATTATTAATAACAGTATTTAAATAAACCCTCATTGTAAAAATCGCACGAAAGAGAGGAGCCGGTCTGTGATCGTAATTGTGCCGCAAGTGGTACAATTCTGATCACACAAAGTACAATTTGGATCACACACATTTTCCATACACAAGTACGTCTTTCCTTTTCTCTCAATGCATTGTTCATTATATTACTCGTTGCAGTGCTGCCATTGGATCTATGGTCGTTTTGTCTCGCAATTCTCACAGTTATAATCCAGATGGCAATATCCACACTGGTTGTCTTTCGAATGCTCTAGTTGAGATTTGAAGATCTGTAGAGCTTGACGTGCCGGTTATCTTTTGATCGGATGTTATATGGATGAAGATATAACCTTTAATTTTTTTTTTGGCGTGGATTCCTTTTCATGTGATGGTAAGAATTTTTTCATAGAGTTGTCGGATAATATAGAGCTTGTAACATTAAAAGCTGAAGTTGAAGCATTTTTCATAAAGGTTGAACTATCTAGTGTTGAATTAGTACCGAATTGCATTCATTACATTCGTCGACAGGATGGTGATTCTTTTGGGGTTGACTGAAGGAGTCTCAGGAATTTTAGACAAGGGTATTGTTTTATCGATAACCAAATGACTTAAGGTCAATGAAGGTGCATAACTTACTGTTTCGTATAAATTTCTTTTCTGACCTTCCGTGTGGCATCTGCAATGAGAAAAATTCAAACATCTATGATCGAAACTGTACCATTCAGTCCGGTACAAAAAGTACCGCATGTGTTTCAACAATGGCTCCATAACCTAGTTAGAGAGAAATACAAGAGGTAGTGCTTAGAGTATTATACTCCCGCCTTGAGGTTCGTAGAGATTTTGCAAGAAAAGGTCTCAGAGCTTAGTTAAGACAGCTTCAAACTTTTAACAATGTGAAACACAATGAACCATCGCTCAGCCTATAATGTAAAATCGGCAGTTTCTTGTAAACTAATAGAAACAGATGTATCACTTTCCACATTCAGGAAGGAGCTGTTTCACTCTTCCCACAACCGGTCACACCACACGTAAGTGATACTAATATTGAAGAATGAAATATAGCGGGTCTTCTAAATTTGATGTGCATTGCACTTATATCGGAATTATACTATTGTACGCTATAGTGAGGAAGTTGGAAACGACTGGGTCCTTGTTGACGAATCTCGTAATTCGCACATCTGGTTTAGAAGGCGTGGCAGAAGATGTTGAGACTCGTTTGCTTCGGTCTCCTGGGAAATTATTACGTCGTTTGTCTCAAGAGGCGGAGTATTCCTATTCCATATGTCAAAGAGCAACCAAGGTGAAGTAAATTGACTGCCATTCACGCGTTGCAGGAGCTGGATAAGGAAAAACAACTCCATTGCTGCACATCGTTCATGGATTTTACTGTACGCTAGCTCCAGTCGTTGACGGCACACTCATATAGAATGTGAAGACTTATCCAACTCCCCAGCTACCTTCCGCCAATATTCAGGGTTGATGTTTTACTCAGGACGCAGCAGTAGTCCATCTATCGAAGATGAGTGACAGCAGAAGAGACAAATCACATCACAACAATGGTCAATGAAATGTTAATGAGTTATAAGCTTTCGATATTGTAGGCCTTCACATTTAGTTTCTTCCTACTCTGGGATATTAGAACATCTCATGTAAAGGCAGTCCTTCCTTATCTCATCACTCTCTCTTGTCTTATTCTTCAGGTGCTCGTTCCTTTACGATTTTTCTCTTTTTTATAATCATCTTCACAATTTTCCTTGTCGATACGGACCGAGGACCAAGCGGTTTTACACCTTAAGACAATCATGACAAAAACCACCACCAGTTAACACTATTAAACAACATTTTCATGTTAACAATGCTTGCCGCTGATATGGACTATGCAACAGAAGTCTAAATTCATTATTGTATTATCTTAGCCGTTACAGTACAACTGTATAAGACATGGAACTTGTATTCTCTATAACTTTTCTTACGGTATGTAATACTTTTCGATAGGACCAATAACATAGGTATTTAAAAAAATTGGCCACTTCCCCTAAACTATCATTTCATCCACGTGAATAAAAATTATTTATAATTAATTAATTATTTTCCCAGATTTTACATAACAATTTTTATTAAATTCTCTTCACCCATTCGCTCGTGGTTCGGCATTGATTAAATGAAATGAAAATCCACAGCCTGTTTCCAGTCGTTCGATCGGGTCAGGAATGGAATAAATTAAGCCCATAACTAGCGGCGAGGATAGGAATTGTGCCGGCTGTCGAAGCCTGTCGCACTACTCTGGGGCAATGATTAATGAATGACAGATGAAATGAAATCATATTGGAGAGTGTTGCTGGAATGAAAGATGGCAGGGAAAACCGGAGTACCCGGAGAAAAACCTGTCCCGCCTCCGCTTTTTCCAGCACAAATCTCACGTGAAGTGATCGGAATTTGAACCACGGAACCCAGCGGTGAGAGGCCGACGCGCTGCCGCCTGAGCCACGGAGGCTCATGGTTCGGCGTTGATATGGACTTGAAAACAAGACTCGAAATTTAAGAATATCTCTGTTATCATAGCAGGTATGATAAAAATGTATCAGACATAAACGATCGGAGGTTTAATTCTATATAACTCAAGTTATAGCACAATAACATAAATTGAGAATTAAATTTTAGGCCTCCTCGTAAACTAGCATTTTACTCAGCGTGAATAAAATTATTTATAATCTAGATTCTAATGCATCATTCATACATACATACATACAGTCAGACAGACAGACAGACAGATAGACAGACATGCCGGAAAACTAAAAAGTGCATTTCCTTGTTAATGTGGACACGACCGTTACAGAAAAACCATTCTTTTTGAATTAGAGCAATGTGCAGACAAAACTTTAGTTTTATAAATATGACACCCAGGAATTGTGCAGTTGGTTTCTGAGGGAAGTATAGGCGGTAAGAACAGTAGGGGTAGATCAAGGCATGAATATGACAAGCAGATTAGAGCAGATTTAGGATGCAGCAGTTACGTGGAAATTGAAAGGTTAACACAAGGATAGGCTTGCATGGAGGGCTCCATCAAACCAGTCTATGGACTAATGACTCAAACAACAACAGGTTACGGAGAATTCTGAACAACACGTGGTTCACTGATCAGGCCTTGTTCCATCTGACTCTGACTGGTTACCTGAATTCTCGAAACACCCGCATTACGGCTACACATAACCCGCACGGTATTCATGAAAAACCCCTGCACCCACAGAAGGTTTGAGTTTGGTGCCCACTCTCGACAAACCAAATAGTGGTCTCATTTTTCTCAGATACGATGTGAACAAGGACATTTTTCTGCAATTTGTCTAGCAAGCAGGGGACAGTCAGTCAGCTCAGAGATATTTTCCGAAATACTTGCCACACGTTAATTTCGTCTCTCGCTCTGATAAGCAGATACTTTGAGGACAGCGTAATCTCTAAAAAAATTTGGCCGCCAAGATCACCGGACTTAATGGCAACAAAATATTTGGATTGATATGTGGATTGATTATTGAAGAAATATGGTGCAGAATGTTCTCGGTTTTTGCGGTATGAACTTGTTGCTTGTTGCTCGTTCCGGTCTCAATCCACATTCAAGAACTACAGCCAATACGTAAGAATGTTCCCATTTAACCATCGGTATACGAGCTGACAAAATCTGTACAGCGGCACTTATTAGTTAACTTCTCACAACTCCTTCAACAAAAATACTGAGACCGTGATCCCACTTCGTAAAATATGAAATTAATGGATTGATTGGACACAACTTTATAATCTATATGCGCCATACTACAGTTTCATTACGACTTTTCAATGAGAGAGGTTTTATGTTGTCCTGAGTGGCCATTGGATTCTAATTTGCTCTCCATTTAAAATCAGGTTGCTTCCAGCCGAATTTCACGAACCTTGATACGGCAACTTTAGCCATAGACTTTCTTATTATTTATTTGGTTAAGGCCTAGTTTGTACAGTTTTATAAGATCATTTTAAGATTGCTGATGTAATAACCATACCAACTCTTATTTCTTCGCAAACATTTTAAATAATTTTTAATTGTCAATTGTCATTTAAGAACTCATGATTGCACATATTGTATAATATTCATCCTAATTTTATTCTCATTTTATATACTTTTTCTTATATCGACAATCAGGATCCTGATTTTTACCTTTAGCATGAGTGTAAAAAGGCTGATGATGCCCTTTTAAAGGGCGAAACATGTCCCTTTAGACCTTAGTTTAATAGGATGTAAGTCCTAACTTTGCAAATATTATTTGTATTGAATAGGTTGACTAATAAAATTTTAATAATCTTAAATTAATCCATCAATTGTTCTAGGAACATCATCGTGGACGTCCAACATATTATCGAAATCATTAAAAACACCAACAGGACTTCAGGGTGACATCTCAATTCCTCAGCTAACATATTTGACAATTGTTTCTTTAGAGACGTCCATCCAAGCAGCATGGTTCCAATAAATAGCGTCCAGGACCGTCACACTCTGTGTAAATTCGATTGCATTGTTACACTTATCAGCCAAATCACAAGGAAACTCTCTGTCCTAATATGATTGTTTTAAATGCTCTTGGGCAGGCAACATTTCCAGTGACAATGTTAAAATTGCCTGCACAAAACCATTACTAAACTAGTGTGATAATAAATTTGGAAATCATCAGCATAAAGATGATACTTGCAGTGCTTAATTGATCTGGTAATATCATTTCGATATAAAGTGAACAGCAGAGGGCCCAGGACTGACCCTTGCGAGACACCAATATTTTACTAAACACAAAACAAAATAGTTTTGAACCCCTCCAAACTGTCATTTCACTGCTGTCCAATGTACAGAGGATTTTTAACATGTGAATGTATAGGGAATTGAACGGTGCGTTCAGTATGTGTCCAATTAAAAGGGGTTTCCAGGATATATGGGGGTCCAAAGTGAGGGATTTCACTGTATTAATGCAATGACTGTAAGTCCGACTCGTTGGCTGAATGGTCAGCGTACTGGCCTTCGGTTCAGAGGGTCCCGGGTTCGATTCCCGGCCGGGTCGGGGATTTTAATCGCTTATGATTAATTCTTCTGGCTCGGGGACTGGGTGTATATGTCCGTCCCAACACTCTCCTCATCACATTCAGACAACACACTACACTACCAACCACCACAGAAACACGCAATAGTGCTTACATCCCTCCATAGAGGGTTGGCGTCAGGAAGGGCATCCGGCCGTAAAAACAGGGCCAAATCCACATGTGCGACGCAGTTCGCACCCGCGACCCCACAGGTGTGGGAAAAAGCGGCAGGAAAAGAAGAAGAAGAAGAATGCAATGACTGTAACATCCACCACCACATTTTGTGAAATATCACGAAAAAATATTATTAGTCATGATGATTATGTCATTTTGTGATTGTTTACTTTTCATGTATGACTAAGCCATTTAAAAATATATTATGTGCCTCTACATTAATGTATAATGGGGTATATTTATGAGCGTGCAAGAACCTAAATTGTGGGGCAAGTCAGCGTTTCGCAAACCTGATCCTCAAAGGATGATCATCAGGGGATGAGCCCAACCTACATTTGTGACTAGAAGAAAGAAATAAAAGCCTAAAAGTTTACTGAAGTTAATATTCAGAAAATACCTAGTCGCAGTAAAAGAAACGTGATGAGGATAGCGAGACTAAATCACTGGAACATTCTTCTCAAGACCAGGAAAAATTGAGTTTCATTTAACCCAAAACCTCTTTGTAAACCTCGTTTATGGTATTGTTTTTGGGACTAACATGACCAGGATACCGGCAGGCCCAACTCTGGAACACGCGACATAGAGCTGAACACGTGAGAAACAGTCTTCTCTCAACTGGAAAACAAACAATATATATGTTTCTTTATTTTAATTTGTGAAATTCAGTATTTAAGTTCAAAGTTAAAAGCGGAAGAAACTAACCTGCAAATTATCTTTATGAACTAAAGGGGACGGAATATTTACAGGGGCCATTTTTGGTTTGTACAGAATCAGAGGTAAACTATGGCACATAAAAAATCTGAGCAATGAAATGTAAGGTAAATTGTGATATACAATAGAAAAATACTTTTCATGGGCTCGAGGTGTGACGGGTGCATTCAATAAATTTCCCCAGGCAACGCGAGGTACTACTGGGCTGTCGTATCGCTCACAAAAACAATAGTAAAAATTAAATCCGGACGTAAAAAGTTGTAAAACTAAAGTGCGCTTAAGAAAGAACAGTTAAATAACAAATCCAAGCACATATACATCATACGGCAATTTTTTATCATTAAAAGTTAGGCCTATGCCATGACGTATCGCTGCACACCACAACAAAAATATCCTCAGTAACAACTTCTGTACAGTACGAAATTAATAGAACACACGCAAATACTATGCAATATATATAACCAACTCTCACTCAACAGAAGGCAAGTACGCATTGATTTAAAACCTGAAAATACACACGCAACAAATAAATACTGTAGATGACTATGGTACAGTAGTGAGCTGCCGGCTATTCAAAGATGAGGGACTACACGATGCTTGTAACAAAGCAACACAGAAGAAGGAATATCAAGAAGACAACGAAGCGATGGCTGTTCCTGCAATTGTACTTCATCCCTACAAATATATTTATGAAAAAGGAAATGCTATGTAGTTATTATAATAACTCACGGTCAAAAATTCATCATCCTTTTTTTATCTATCTTTCATAATATATTACAAAATACGGTATAATATCCCTTAATTACGAGGAATTATGGGTGTCTCAGAGGAGGTGTGTTCACTCCTTGTAGGTCCGTAAGAGCAATAGGCCCTACCGTACTGTTTTCTTAACGTAGAATGAGCTAGAGGAATTACAAGAATCATGAAGAAGGGAATTTATACGAACCCTTTTACTTTATCACCTAATTATTTCCTTTAATTTCCTTCATTATAAAAACATACTTAGTAGAAATACGCACGAAATGTCGCCCATCGCAGCTAACCGATTCGTACAGTGCCACCGCAGGTAGTGGAGAGCTAGAGGTGTACAAACTCCGCATTTAACTTGCCCATGCTTGCCTGGAGAGTAGGCAAGCAAGCTAGCTGCACGTAAACAACAGTACAAGCAGGCTGCTGCACTCCTGGCCAGGTCAAGCTCAGCCCAACTTGGGCAGGCCACAGGTAAGCTTGCTTGCTTGCTTTCTTCTTCCTGCTGCGTTAATCGATGTTTGTTCGTTCATTGTGGTGACATGAGACTCGCGTGAATGCAGACAGGAAGGGTTTGTTACGTGCCAGAATTGATATAGGATTTGTCAACACAATAATATTATTATATATGGTTATTTAGCATTATGTTAATCATTACAAAGATATGTTTAAATTTATTTCGTAATTCAGACGTCTTATGTAACTAATTAACAAATAATATTTCTCCCTGTCAAAAATAGTTACTTAATAAAACGTAGGTTCTCTGAACAAAATGTTTGAATATTTAAATAAACATAATGACAGTTGATGGAAATATGACAATAAATATAATATAGTCTATTATTTATTATTCGAGAAAATTAGAAGCAAAGATATGCATAATGTAGGTAGGGCCTACAAGTCATAAATGTAAGTATTAATTTTAGAGGTAACTTTTTGAAATACATTTAAGGAACCCCTTCCCTACAAAACCAAAAGAAATAATTATAAACCTAATCAGTTCAGAAGTGTAATTTTACCGCTTACTCTCTTAGTTTGTGGTCGCCTCATACTGTGCATACTGGATACCAATATTTAATGCATGGACACATTATCGTTTGTGTACATTACTATGAGGTCATTAAGTCTTTGCGCATCAAGAATTGAACGATGTTCGCTGATTAAATTTCCCGAGAAGCTCAAGACCCACTCGATGGAGGCACTCGTAGCGGGTATGTTAAAAACTGTTTTCGCTGTGCGAATTATTTTTCCACCACCGCAGTATATTTTCGTCACTAATAAACCCTTCTTGCAAGTACCTACTGACCTCATCATGTATCATTGGCTAATTTTCTGACCAATCGTCAAATTTCGCTTCCTTACGTTACACTGAATTTTCTTCATTTGAAGAAGATGGGACTTCTTGTCTTGTCTATTTTGATTGGGTAGCTGCTCTGAAAATATGCCCAAGTTCTTGATATTTTATGCTTATGTTAGAATATTAAAATATCTAATTTTCATAGGTATAATAATAATAATAATAATAATAATAATAATAATAATAATAATAATAATAATAATAATAATAATAATAATAATAATAATAATAAATTATTATTAATAATAATTATTAATTATAATTATTAAATAACCACAGAATCTTACCTTCAGCACACATTTGCTGAACTGCCTCAAAAACAAACGATTTGTTCTCCTGCATTTAGTTTCTTTAATGTGCGATATTTAGGCACCAAAAATGTTGCAATTTTGTGTAACATAGTGACTTCCAATTTCTGCTCCAGGAAGACACCACCGGTTTGTTTCAAACGCTTCAAGTACTGGAAATCCATTTAGTATGAAAGCATGTTTACATTTAAATACCGAGCTCGATAGCTGCAGCCGCTTAAGTGCGGCCAGTATCCAGTAATTGGGAGATAGTGGATTCGAGCCCCACTGTCGGCAGCCCTGAAGATGGTTTTCCGTGGTTTCCCACTTTCACACCAGGCAAATGCTGGGACTATGCCTTAATTAAGGCCACGGCTGCTTCCTTCCAATTCCCAGGCCTTTCCTATCCCGGCCCATATCTGTGTCGGTGCGACGTAAAGCAAATAGAAAAAAAACACATTTAAATATCAGGAGACTCGCATTAAAATTTGAAAATGAAATATTACCTGTTCATCGTCATCCTGTAGAGTACAATGGGCTTTTAAGGCATAAAACACGGAAGTACCAGTTGCAAAGTCGGCTCCTCATCACCCTCAAGATCAATTGTGGCTTCCTTAAATGGCTTAAGAAATGTTATAAGCAGGCCAGTAATATCCTGATCATAACCGAGCAGTTTATCAGAGGCACCCTCCTCTAAAACAGTTCTCACAGCATCTATCTGGGAGTGAACTGATTGCATCATGTCAAAATAACTTTCCACTGAGTAGAAACATACGGTTTCGAAGATGATTGTAACCTTACACATAGGCCTCTTCTCTTAAAGTACAAAACCAGATATTTCACTGAATGGATTAGGCTTGTTTCACACCTACCCGGCTGCCGGGTAACCGGTGCCGGGTACACGGTTGTCAGGACAAGAAGTGTACGAGACGTTTCACACTTGCCCGGTAAAAGTGGTTGCCGTATAAACGGCACCCGGCTGCCGTGCTATTGTAGTAGGAAGCCGGCAGCCCCCACTGTACGGGCCGGCTGCCGGGTGAAAAAAACCAGATTGGGAGGGTAGTGGGAGCTGTGAGTCAGTGGAAGTTTACACATCTAGCCAGCACGGCAGTGTCTAGTCTTCTCGAGTGTTGTGTTTCCTTGTTTTTACGCTCTAGTGTATTACGTATTTGTTCTTATGGCGGAAATTGACACAGAAAGTTTCCACACTCATCCTAAAATAGTTGAAAAATTTGTCGCTGTCATTTCTTAGGTCTTCAAAAAGTATAAAGAATGCCCCAACCTCGTCTCTTCTCATATTGACTGGATGCACCCATAGCAGTCTTTTTTCTCCTTTTCTTATACGCCTATACAAGACTATAAACGCTAGTAATTTATTGCGATCCATTCCAACCCGCGATGTGTACACAACTGCTGCAGTGTGCTTGCCGGGTATATGTGAAAAGGATTCCCATTCTTGCCGGAGCCGGCTACCGGTTACCCGGCAGCCGGGTAGGTGTGAAACAAGCCTAACAGCTAACACATTAGGAACACTTTCTTTCAAAAAGGGTTCGCTCAGAACAAGCTTCAAGACCGTATTAATAATATGAGCCATGGATGTAAGATGATTGTATATGCTGAGGGCCTTAACAATATTGCTTCCCTGGTCTGTTACAAACGTAATTTTGCAAATATCTTCATGAGAAAGGCCATGTCCTTTCAAACGATCTTCCAATTCACTGCGAATATTTTCACCAGTTTTTTGGACAGTCAGGGACGGCCGAACAGATTAATACATTCTTACTGAGAGACCAATTTGCATTTATATAGTGCATTGTGACAGACAAATAGTGCACCCCCCTTGTAATTATCTGTCCACAGGTCAGCGGTACTCGCACAGATGCCAGATTTAATAGCATGTACTATATCGGGAAGCGTTTTACTGCGCACTTTGTCCGCGGAGGTTTATACCTTCCTAGCAAATGTGACTCGAGAGGGTATAACATTTTTAATATCGAGCGAGCCATACTTTTTGACCATTTCTATCAGCGTTCGCCCTAAATTTAAAAATCCTTCACCCTCAATAGTTGTAAACGGTCTCAAGTCCTTGGCGCACATTTCCACGCACTTGTCAGTCACCAAGTCCTTGTCCTCTTTCAAAATATTTTTAAACTGTGGAAAATTTGGGTCAAATATGCAGACATGTCGCAACATACTTGAGGTCCTTGAATGGGTATTGAGTAGCTTTTTGCAAAAATTGCATTGCGAGTAACCTACTGGCTTATTTGATACCTGTTCATAAACACATGATAATTTTTCCCATGCTAGATTTGAGCCCTGTTTTATTGCTAGAATAAATTCACCACTTTTTAATTTTTCTTCGACTTCCTTTACGGTTGATTTGTTCATTTTCCCGCTGGTTGCACCTCTAACTACAAGAGATCTGCACTCGACGCAATACATATAACGGCACATCCACGTCGCATCGATAGCGAACTTCACGTTCACTCTTGTCAAGTCCGGCAGTCCGAACGGGTCCCAGGCAACCTGTCAGGCATAGGGAAACCCAGGTTTTGGTTTGCTGTGACTAGCGCGCTCAGTATGCGTGCACTCTTGCTTCGCTGACGTTCAAGCTAAGCTGCTTCGCTTGTTGCAGAGCTGCTTGGGGCAGGCAAGCCTGAAGTACAATTTGTACACCTTTAGTGGAGACTCGCGTAGCAGCATGTAGCAGGTGCTGTGAGCAAGGATAAAAGGGGAATACGCAAGTTCATGGTCATTGAGGTATGCTCATATACTCTACGTAGAATACGTGCCACTTCGAAAGACATTGCTTGCCAGCGGAATGGCCATGAAAATGAGTGGAGTAGTGCTCGAATAATGTCGAAACTGTCGGGTTACAAGTCGTCTTTAATCAAAAAGTGGTTACAAGAGTTTCCCCATTTCACGTCGGATGGTAAAATTATATTCTGTGTCGCTTGCAGCAAAGAGGTGAGTGACTTTTTCCCCCGCTAACGAGTTATTATCAATTTAGCAAAATACACGTGATATTTTAATTGATGCCTATTAAAATACCTAAAAATGAAGCTGCCTAGAAATATTTTAGAACCTATTTGAGAGTCTGTGTTAGGTGCTAAAATAACATTTTTAGTACCAAAAAATCCGAGTCTAGTAATTACTACTGCATGTTTCTATGGTGTTTGGAAGTGTGGTGTGTTGTCTGAATATGAAGAGAAACAAGTTGGAACAAACATAAATACCAGTCCATGAGCCAGAAGAACTAATTAGACGCGACTTAAATGCCCGATCCGGCCAGACATCAAATTCGCGATGTTTTGAACGACGTCCTCAACGAGATTGTAAATTGTTTTCTGGTGTGTCGTAATTTCAAGATGGTTTTCAGATTAAGTATCTGTTCTGCACAGGATCTGTGGGGCCTGAAGCCCGCTTGGCATTCGCCTATGAGTGGTTCTAGTTGTCCCTGTGTTTTCTGAGGAGGGTTGCAGAGAGGATTTTGTATGCGACTTGCACCAGGGGAATTACCCTGTAATTGTTCACATCTGTTCGGTCACCTTTTTTGTGAAGTGGAACGAGGAGTACGTTTGTCCAATTTTCAGGTAGTGTTTCCATTGTCTAAATTCCTTGTATGATTTGTGTGAGTACTTGGAGTGAATTCTTTCCTAGATGTTTAAGAGGCTCGGCTACGATTCATCTTCTTCTTCTTCTTTTCTTTATCTGTTTACCCCCCAGGGTCGGTCTTCCCCTCGGACTCAGTGAGAGATTCCACCTCTACCGCCTCAAGGGCAGTATCCTGGAGCTTCAGACTCTGGGTCGGTGTATACATCTGGGGAGGATGACCAATACCTCGCCCAGGTGGCCTCACCTGCTATGCAGAACAGGGGCCTTGCGGGGGGATGTGAAGATTGGAAGTGATAGACAAGGAAGAGGGAAGGAAGCGGCCGTGGCCTTAAGTTAGGTACCATCCCGGCATTTGCATAGAGGAGAAGTGGGAAACCACGGAAAACCACTTCCAGGATAGCTGATATGAGAATCAAACCCACCTCTACTCAGTTGACCTCCCGAGGCTGAGTGGTCTCCGTTCCAGCCCTCGTACCACTTATCAAATTACGTGGCAGAGCAGGAAAGCTAACCCGGGCCTACGGGGTGGCAACTAATCACACTAACCACTACACCACAGAGGCGCACTCATTATTATTATTATTATTATTATTATTATTATTATTATTATTATTATTATTATTATTATTATTACATAACCTCCAAGAAAAGCACTATAATTAGCACTATAACCTTTTTCAGAGTGCAATAAGTGAGTATCACAACTGCTACCAGAAAGGGTTGGTAATACTCGAAGCAACTCTGAGAGCGATCAATGGAAATTCACTTCCAGAATTCTTCTCAGCCTTGTGCAGGTAAGTTCATTTAATTACTGTTAGATATAAGTGCAAATTTCTATAGTAAAATCACATCTTGTTCATGTTTGAGCGTGCGTTTGTGTTTCACCCTTTTCAATACTTAAGGCATGAAACGAGCTTCGTAGAATTTCATCGGCGCTCTCCTTTACTTACGAAATAGGTCCTATATTCTCACGGTTGCAGTGCGTCTGACGTCAGCTTCGTGGGTGCAAGAAGGGTCCTAACTACTGATAATTCTACCAAATAAAACGGACTGATCTCATATTTTGTATATTATTTATTCACAAAATTAAGGCATACCAGAGTACCTGATTTCACGAAATGAATACACTACTACCTCAGTTCATTGTAAACACCACAACAACAACAACAAAAATTCTATTTGTTTTACGTCGCACCGACACAGATAGGTCTTATTGCGACGATGGGAGAGGAAATGCCTATAAATGGGAAGGAAGCGGCCGTGGCCTTAATTCAGGTACAGTCCCAGCATTTGCCTGGTGTGAAAATGGGAAACCACGGGAAACCATCTTCAGGGCTGTCGACAGTGGGGTTCGAAGAACCCACTATATCCCGAATACTGTATAATGGCCGCAATTAAGCAACTGCAGCTATCAAGCTCGGTGACAATAAATATAAAACGTAAATTTTCTTAATCCATTATTTATGAAAATACAAAAAAAACTGCAGATAAGATTAATTTTCTAATTAGCTTAACTTATAAAAGTGTGTCAGTTTACACACAAACATTTATATTTGCTCCTTAACAATATGAAATGTGAACTTTCTCATTCTCATATTCAAACACAATTTATCTTTTGCCAATCCTCTGTTAAGTATGCATGGCATTTATTTTTCAAATTAATAGTCTAACTATTCATGATTTGAACGGGCAGCGAACTAGTGTCTACGCTTCCACATGACACAACCACTCGCCATTACAGTCCAAGGCTGCTCACAATACACGCTAAAACAGTGACAGAAATTATTACCTGAACGTGAGTCGGATCCTCAAGTTTAACAACAATATTACCACAATTCCCGAAGAGAAACAATGAACAAATTATCACCAGCTGAGATGGAAATTAGGATCCACAAAATGTAAATACATGCTGTAGCAATCCTCCACAATATTAGTGGAGGCTCACTATAGGCATCATACTGTATTTTACACCAAAAAGAATGAATTTGGCCACTGGATGTATTTTATCTGATTTACATAGTTGTCACTTGATTACATTATTTAGAGACCTGTTACTGTCATTATCAACCTATTGATCTACGTGATATTTCCCATTTGAAAATATACCATTAAATCTGTTTTCTTTTTTTGTATTAAGAGCGTTACACATTCAGTAGCCTTGTTATTCATCTCTCCATCCAGTAGTCACCTTCCATGTCTTTATTGTCGTAGTTGTATATGATAAACAAATATGCCTGTCAAACTACGCTCCTCAATATCTCAGCTGTCAATCCTAACGCTAAAGTTTAATTGAAATATACTGTACATGCCCTCCTCGGCTCAACTCCCAACTACAAGCCGCTCACAGGCTTGGTATGGAGCATGACAAAAATGTAAGCTCAAAATTCCACGAAACAAATATATCTCAGCCGTAAAAAGAAAACAATCTAATTATCATGGATATAACTCGCTCAAAGACCTCCAAAGCCTGGAAAAGAAAACTTCGAAAATACTCTTCAGCGGTGTTAATTTGCGCCGAGTTCTGCACCTCTTCTCTCAAAATATAGGGATTCAATTGGCTAATATTTCTTTCATAAATGCGCCTGTATGACTAAGTAATTTTTTTTCACTTGGGCATGAGTTTATAACCAAGGAATACCAAAGCTTTATTCTTGATTTTGAACTCGCTCAACTTTATAATTTATTTTAAACTGATACCTGTGACTGGGCTCTGTCTCTCATTATTAACGCCATTTTTTAATGTTTCGTACAAACCAAAAATTGTGTTTACAATTGAAAAGCAATATCACTGTGCTCTGATCATTTAATTATAACAATTTGCGCAAAAATACGTCATTCCCTTTACGGCCCTTTCTATTACTGGCCAATTACAAATAACATAGGCTTTATTCATGATTAAATTATTTATTCTCCCTACAACCGGAGATACTTTACATTCATAGGCTATCCATCCTCCTAATACACTGACTGACAGAGCAAATGCAACACCAAGAAGGAGTGGTCAGAACTTCATGCCAATTGCAGGGTAGACTGACGTCCCTGAGGTATGCTCATGATGTGAAATGCGCCGCTGTGCTGCGCACGTAGCGAACGATAAATGGGACACGGCGTTGGCGAATGGCCCACTTCGTACCGTGATTTCTCAGCCGACAGTCATTGTAGAACGTGTTGTCGTGTGCCACAGGACACGTGTATAGCTAAGAATGCCAGGCCGCCGTCAACGGAGGCATTTCCAGCAGACAGACGACTTTACGAGGGGTATGGTGATCGGGCTGAGAAGGGCAGGTTGGTCGCTTCGTCAAATCGCAGCCGATACCCATAGGGATGTGTCCACGGTGCAGCGCCTGTGGCGAAGATGGTTGGCGCAGGGACATGTGGCACGTGCGAGGGGTCCAGGCGCAGCCCGAGTGACGTCAGCACGCGAGGATCGGCGCATCCGCCGCCAAGCGGTGGCAGCCCCGCACGCCACGTCAACCGCCATTCTTCAGCATGTGCAAGACACTCTGGCTGTTCCAATATCGACCAGAACAATTTCCCGTCGATTGGTTGAAGGAGGCCTGCACTCCCGGCGTCCGCTCAGAAGACTACCATTGACTCCACAGCATAGACGTGCACGCCTGGCATGGTGCCGGGCTAGAGCGACTTGGATGAGGGAATGGCGGAACGTCGTGTTCTCCGATGAGTCACGCTTCTGTTCTGTCAGTGATAGTCACCGCAGACGAGTGTGGCGTCGGCGTGCAGAAAGGTCAAATCCGGCAGTAACTGTGGAGCGCCCTACCGCTAGACAACGCGGCATCATGGTTTGGGGCGCTATTGCGTATGATTCCACGTCACCTCTAGTGCGTATTCAAGGCACGTTAAATGCCCACCGCTACGTGCAGCCTGTGCTGCGGCCGGTGGCACTCCCGTACCTTCAGGGGCTGCCCAATGCTCTGTTTCAGCAGGATAATGCCCGCCCACACACTGCTCGCATCTCCCAACAGGCTCTACGAGGTGTACAGATGCTTCCGTGGCCAGCGTACTCTCCGGATCTCTCACCAATCGAACACGTGTGGGATCTCATTGGACGCCGTTTGCAAACTCTGCCCCAGCCTCGTACGGACGACCAACTGTGGCAAATGGTTGACAGAGAATGGAGAACCATCCCTCAGGACACCATCCGCACTCTTATTGACTCTGTACCTCGACGTGTTTCTGCGTGCATCGCCGCTCGCGGTGGTCCTACATCCTACTGAGTCGATGCCGTGCGCATTGTGTAACCTGCATATCGGTTTGAAATAAACATCAATTATTCGTCCGTGCCGTCTGTGTTTTTCCCCAACTTTCATCCCTTTCGAACCACTCCTTCTTGGTGTTGCATTTGCTCTGTCAGTCAGTGTATTTCGCACTTAAGTTCATTCCCCAACTTACAGTGGAGGCATCAATTCGTCGCATAATACTTCGCTTACCAGTGGAAAACAATGGGCTCACATCAAAAGTTACCATTATAACTTATATATATATATTTCTCAATCTTCATTTTCATTATAGATAGGGGACAAGAAATTATCTATCATTTTTGCTTCCCTTCTCAGTATTTCATTCTTCCTGCGCACCCCATTCTCGAATTACGATGTCTCGCATCCTTTCTGTATTTCACTCTTATTATTATTATTATTAGTAGTAGTAGTTTTAGTAGTAGTAATGTGAACATAGCCATAGGACATCCAGTTTTACGTAGAATGTAAAGCTAATCACAGGTACGTGCCTTTTTATTTCAAAAATTCCCGGGGCTATGATCATGTTGTTTTTGTTTCGAACTCGAACAAATGCTTCGGGTAACTTCAATTTAACACTTTCCTTCACAGGATATCCAGATCTGTTGAAGCGAAATGTACGGATGTGTTCTTGATCAATATCCGGCCATGTCTTAAAGGAATTGACATAGACGCCCTACAACTCTACAAGGATACCTCGTTGGCCATTCATAGATACCTCTGCTCCAACCGAGGCCGCTACATTGCAGGTAGGTGACTTATCATCAGGGCCCGCATTGTGATGATCTAATAAATGCCAAAAATTACCTAAAAAACTCAGGAAATTACGTTAAATGTGCGAGAAGTATATCAAGGAAAATCGTAAATACCTGCCTCGTCCAAGTTACTTCTAACTCGTAATGGACAGAATATAATTAATTAGTGCTAATAATAATCATCATCTATAAATTAAAAGAGTTTACTAAAAGCAGTGCCAACGGCCGTAGCCGTGTTGAAACACCGAATCCCGTGAGATCTCCGAAGTTAAGCAACATTGAGCGTGGTCAGGAGTTGGATGGATTGCCACGCGCTGTTGGTGGGGGTAAGGGAATTGAGGAGCGGAAAGGAACTGGCCACCCTACCGCACGTAAACTCCGGCTCAGGAACACCTCTGCGGAGGTTCGGACCTGCTTTCGGGCAGAACAACCCTTACCTACTAAAAGCAGCTGAGGCAAATCTGTCCGTCCGCTCTACTGGACCAATTTGCTTCATTTGTGTTTTATTCCCTCCAGAATTACCTGCCGGTGAATCATGAGACACTGATAGGTCTCTAAGTTCAGCCACCTTTGAGTAATCATGAAATCAAATCACTAAATGATCGCTCCACTAATTGCAGGCGAAGGCTTACCCTAACCCGCAGTACATTCTGAACTTGTCCGGTTGCTAAGCGACTAACACTTTTCATTAATATTCTGATATATTCTGTGATTTTCATCCTCAGTAATATCATTGCATGCAGCCACGTTTGATTACTACCTGTGAAGACAGAATATACACTTCCCCTGATCATGCAATAATACTATTCTCTGCTAGGTACTCTTTGATTCTCTGACTTTCCTCAGCTTCTCAATATACTCAACAGATGGCAGAACGTTCCTAATATCTTACATGCTGGTAAGAGAAAACAGTCTACGTAGGTACAGACGGGAAGGTTATCAAGTCGACTAGCCTTCTCAATGACCATTAATAAATCGCAGAAAAAAGTGCGTAGTGTATTTACCCGAACCAGTATTTTTTTTAGAATTGAATTTTTTATTGACAATGTCAAACTCTACGTACATACTAAACGAGATACACAAACTTCTCATTGTTTTTAAACAAAAATATTACAACAAATTTAGGATAAGTCCGCAAACAGAACGTTGATAAGTTGCATCTAAACAAATTAAAATTTAAGACAGAACATCAAGTCGTTCACAGCAGAATAATTAAAAAAAACACCACTTTTTCCCTTTGCACACTAGGAGCAAACTTAATTATTCCTGTCATTCATTATCAAAATCCTTGAACAGTACACAGTTATACCAACACAAAACACTCTGCAGTTAACATAAAATTGGCAGAAAATTCACAAGGGACATAACAGGAAGGCACTCAGAACTTAAAAAGATGTGTTCCAAAAGCTTCTTGAAGACACTTCTGTCTGACCATCTTCCATCGTTCTTTCCTGAGATAATCCAGAAATCCACGTAAAGTCACACTTGTATGCTGAGAGTACGCCTTGATATTGTAGTGAATGGCTCCGGCTGTTATCCATATGCAAGCGTTTCCACTCTCGTTCTGTGCGTGATTTAGTTCCAGATTTAGTATCTCTCTCACTCTGTCACTGGTTGTTGTTGTCCCTGATATCCTGCAGATAGCGTTTAATGTCCATCTCCAAACTAGTGCCGCATGTGGTAACTCGATGCACGAGACTGTCCGTCTGATGACATACCAGGCATTTGTCATCAGATACTTCTCCATGCCGTTTCAATTTCTCAGCCGTCGCGGTGATTTCATTTGTGTATATGTAGAGCGATATCCTCCATTCAATCGGGATCCATTTGTTCCAAATATTTTTCCAGATCTGCTTCCAGTCACGATGTGGGTATTTCTGTTGTACTAGTGGAATACATTTAGATTGCTTCAATCTGAAGTTGTTAGCTTTATCCAACTTTCCAGCTGTAATTTCTGTTTCTGGAAGTTGTTGTAGAATGGAGAGAGCGTTCAGGAAGCAGCTCCTAAAGAGACCTTATTGTTGCAGGTTTGTTGTTACACACAAATTTAGTACTGCACTATCAAATACATCTCCTCTTGGGTACAATGCTTTAATGATATGTGACAGAAAGAGTGCTGTGCATTTCTTTTCGACTGCAATTAGGCGCAAGCCACCATCCTGTTAAGTAAGATGGAGTTGATCTCGTCTTATTCTGTATCTGTATCCTTTCCATAGATAAAATCCAATTGCCATGTCAACACGTTGGCAAATGACATGTGAGACGGGAAGAATTTGGGCAAGGTACCAGAGCTTCTACAGCGCAAAGATATTTATATGCCAAACTTTTTGGAAAATGTTGAGTCGCCTTGAAAGTTCCTCCTTTAGCTGAATCCGTATCGTGTTTAGAGCAGAAGCCCAATTAGACTCTATCGTCTCTGAAATATCGTTACTGAAGGTAATGCCCAATATATTGCAGTGGTTAACAATTGGAATCCGGGAGCTGGCAAATATTTGTCGATTTTCATTTGAACCTAATAGCAATAATTAGGATTTGCTACAATTCACTTGTGCCCCAGACACCTTACAGAAGGTCTCGAGAGTCTCTTGCGCATTATTAGCATCTTCGTCACTGGTCAACAGTAGGGTAATGTCATCCGCGTATGCGCGTACTGTGAAGCATTCGTTGTTAATACTTAGTCCGGTTAAAGAATTTTTCAAACTTTGAATCAGGGGTTCTATTGCTAAAACAAAAAGTGCCATTGATAATGGGCATCCTTGTCTAATTGATTTGTTTATCGAAAATTTTGCTGATAGAAATCCATTTATCATAACTCGTGAGGATGCCTTGTGGTATATGTGCTGTAATGTTTCTATGATACTGTTTGGAAATCGAAACTGTTTTAAAACTTTCCAAAGATAAGAGTGTGCTATCCTATCGAAGGCTTTGCTGAGGTCGGTGCTAGCCAGAGCTCCTGAAGCATTGTCACACACTGAATGATGGCATCACATATTGCCAGTAGATTATTTAAGATGTTTCTTCCAGCTATAGTGCAAACCTGTCCGTTAGTAATTAATGAAGGGAGGATAGTTCTGATTCTGTTCGCTAAAATCTTGGCCAGTAGTTTATAGTCGGTGTTTAATATTGTAATAGGACTATAGTCACTGATATACGTGCAACTGGAGAGTTTGGGAATTAGGATGATAATTCCCTCAACAAATGTATCACTATGTTGTGACTGAAGGCATAATTAATAACTTGTGTCAGGTCTTTACCGATAATGTTCCAAAATTTCTTATACCATTCATACGGGATCCCATCACAGCCTGGCGTCTCATTGGGTGCAGTATGGTCTAACGCGCGCTTCACTTCTTCTTCGAAAATATTATTAGTAAGATGTGCGATATCATCTCCTTCTAGATGACTCTGGAGATGATGAAGATATCTGTCAATATCGAACTCTGAGATGCTGTCTTCTGCAAACATTTCACGGAAATATCTCTCACTTTCTGCAAGGAGCTGTTCCTTTGTAGTGAACATTGTCCCTTTACCATTATCCCATCGATTAATAAATTGCTTATTGGCTGATCGTCTAATCTTGGCAATGTGGTAGAGAGAGATTTTCTCTCCTTCGATGAAGGAAGTGCCTTTTACGTGCTGATGTAGTTGTTCTAGGCTGCTTTCCTTAATACCTAAAATAATTCTCTTAATAGAATTTAATGCAGAAGAGACACTTTGGCCTTGCTGTTCCTTGTGATGCAGATCAAACATAACTCTATCATAGAATACAATTTTTCTACTTGTATCCTGGTTGTGCTCATACGCTATTGTCCGTTCGAGAACTCTAATGGCAGGTTTAAGTTTATATGTCCACCAGTCCATCACGCTACTATAGCGATTTTGAGCTAATTTGCATTGGTGATAACACTCCGTGAAACGTTGGATATCCTCAGTATTATTGAAAACAGACCTATTCATCTTCCATATCATTTTCCCCATGATGCATCTGTCACTCCTTGTTGTCTTCATCATAACTAGAACGCTATGTGATCGTTAAAGGCGACTGGAATCACCTTACAGCTATCGAGGAGCTATACTTGTGCCGTGGATACGTACATCCTGTCTATCCTGGATTTCGACTCCGCACGGCAATACATAAATTCGACATGTGAGCCGTGTAGCTGCTGCCACACCTCACTGAGCTGCATAGACTGTATTAGTGTCTGAAGGCCTGGACAAAAGTTAAAAGTACCTGTTTGGTCTCGTGGGTGAAGAGTGCAGTTGAAATCACCTACTAGAATTATTGGACCAGGTGTCACTAAATGGGGCACCATTTCATTTGTAAATAATAGGTTTAGGTTCTGTTTGTACTGTAACCCGGATGGGCTATATACATTTATCAATCTTGTGTTATTATAGGTGCCAGACAAATACCTTCCCGTAGGGTTCATGATAACATCAGTGAGCTGAATTCCTTTCCTGTATACTATTGCAGTTCCTCGGAAGTTATCACCTACGTTAGTTATATAGTCATAGTTATATAAGAAATGGAAGTTTGTCTCATTAACTTCCTGGAGTAATAAGATATCAATATCATGTTCCTTCACGAACCAACTAAGCAGCGCTTGAGTTGTAACACTCCTTGCTCCATTAATATTACGGGTGATGTAAGTTGTAAGAAGACTCACCATAACAAGACAAAGAGGTAAAGCAAAATGCCAAGAAGCTGTATTCATGTTTGCATAGACGGTTATCTATAGATGCGACAGGTAGTGGTTGGTGCAGAGGCAGTTAGGTACAGACGATTTAGAGTTAGACCATTTCCGCTCGTCACTCTTCTTTCTTGTATGTAGACGTGGGTCCCTATAGCTTAAGGAAGTATGTGATGGTTGACTGTCCTTCAAGTTTTTGTCCGCCGTGGATGACGTACTGTGTGTTTTATTTATATTTATCATTCGAGGTGAAGACATCTTACTTTGTTTCTCTCCTCCAATACACTCTTCAGTTTCTACACCTTCCTCTGCCATTTCGGTATCTATTAAGTCCCGATCGGGCGTATCTGCACTGCCCAGTTTCCATCCTAGAGGGAAGAGATGCGTTGTTCGTGGTCTGGCTAAGATCCAGGATTAAAGGGGTGCTTGGAGTATCTACCAGGTAATTCACAGACTCCAGGGCAGGCGTGGAGTTTACTGTGGCCAAGGCAATGGAAGGCACGTCTTTAGTTGCATTAATTTGTTCATGGATTTCAGGAGGTAGGGATTTGGAAATGCTATGTTCCATCTCACTCTTCATACGTTTATTCTGACTCTCCGTGACCGAAGGAAATTCATTCCTATCAATAGCCGGGTTGTGTGCTGTGTTTTCCTCATTGTGTACATCTGCCCACGGGGCTTGTTTACTGGCGTTGTTGTGTGGCTCGCTTAGCGAGGTTGAAACTCGTATAGTGGGGTCTAGTTCACTGACGGAGGAGTTAACAGGTGTGAGTGTGGCATTGTTTATATTTCTCCTATCTGCCAAGCGATTCTGGCGAAGCGGACAGTCTGGTTTCAAGTGACTGGGCGAATTACAACCAAGACATGTTCTAGTTGGCCTTCATAAATAACCTGTGCACGAAAGCCTTCAATATATAAGAAGGAAGGTATTGGGTCTTTTAACTCCATTCGAATAGCACGTATACTGTTGCGTACTTTGAAGGGGTATTGCTGTGACCACTCCTCTTCCTTGTGTTCTACCACTTTCCCGTATTTACTTAACGCTAATGAAATGGACTCTATAGGCACTTCCGGGGGAACATTAAGTATTCGAACATTCTTTTGTACCCTGTCAGCTGGCATCACAGTGACTTTTCCTATGCGGCCATCACTTAACATTATTTTCTGAATCCCTGGATACTGACATATCAAACGTTCAAAAATCACTGTTGAAATTACCTTAATATATGCTGCGGTTTCCAGATTGTCCAGCTGGATCATGTCGATTTGATCTGATGAGAGTTTCAGCAGTGACTGGGTCAAATTATGTACGTACCACGCCGAAGGCTTATTCTCACGTTCAAACATGCATTTCAGAGTATTCCTCCTTACAAATTTTGTTGCCATGATATTACTTATCTTTTCACTGTTTCACTGAAAAACAATTAAACGTATTCACACAAGTAGAACTCGAAACAAACTCGTAGTTTCCTTAACAAGTACACTGTTGTGACACGAGCGACTAGCAGGAGAATGCAGAGCAGACAACCTTCTCTCTTGACTGCAGTGTTCAGCCACGGCCAACTGTATGTTGCACTATCTAAATGTTAAGATCCACATACTGCCGAATGATCGCAGCACGGCGAATATTGTATGGAAAGAAGGGTTATAACTACATTTCGAATGAATCAGTTATTATGTACCGGTATTAAATGTTCATAAAACTATTGAATAGTGCAGGCAAAACAATATTTATGCGACAAGCGTATCAAGACGAGTTAACTGACCTATTTATAATACTGTGGAGCAGCATGGGTCCACTAATAATAATAATAATAATATAAAAATGAATGTTTGTTTGTTCGTCTGGAATGGACTTAAAAGCTACTGGATCAATTTCGCTGAAAATTTCACACTTTATTCTTATTACTCCTGAGAGGGTTTAAGAAGTGGTTAGAAGGAAATCCGACAGATAGGTTTTTATGGTGAGTAATTTTATGTAGGAATAATTAATTTAATTAGAAAGCCGCACCAAGATTTGGATCGATCTTAATGGGTAGTGATCATGGCTGTATATAGGAGGATGGGAACACGCCGCCATGTGTTATAAAGTACCTTTCCACATCTCCTTCTAAAACGCTAGAGCAATTTCAAACAAACTTGGTACACTTATGACTTACTTTCCGGAGATGAACACTTTGGGGACAAGCGACCCCTGGCACCTCTAGGGGTGGGAGTGGGAAGGGGTGGCATATAAAACAGTCGAAAATAGTGTCTAATCCACAGCTTTCTGGGTCGCTGAGATTAAGAGTGACAGTCTGGATGCCGTTTAAGTCAAACTTCAGCCCTCATCGGTATAGAGGGTGAGAGTAAAATGTCCAGAAGTAACCGATATTATGGATGTACGTGTGTATGTTCCAGCATACCTCTCAACCAAACCTGGTACACACATGACTATCTGAAAAAAATTACTGTTGGGGAAAGACACGCCTAGTACCCATAGGAGGAGGTTCACTCCCGTTCCGGTACCTAGGCAACATTGGGAGTGGTCAGTACCTGGATGGGTGACCAGCCAGGACAGCCACATACCGAAACGCATTGTACGCTGTGCCAGCCCGTCGCAAGCAATCGTCCGACACCTTGGTAAACAACTTTCAAAATGTTAATCACATTAAACGTTAAACGAAATCATATTGTAAAAATACACATTTTAAATATCTTTAAAACACCAAAATATTAAAATAATATAAGTACACACTATATAAAGACTGACAGACGAGCGCATATAAGCGCACCGGTATCGGTACGTCACATACCACTTATCTCTCCGGAGACACACGGATTACCAGGGCTTGCTTCCGGCTTCTCAGTTGCAGGGGAGCAGCAGTGTTCGCTGTACCCAACATGGGAAACAGCGCGCTTCAATTAGATTTTGTGTTATCACATGTGACGACCCAGAGAAAAAACAGCAAAGTGCCCAAAGGAAGCATCCTTCCAGTCCAAGACTCAAAAACTCCAAATTTCAGACGAGTGCAGGGAAAGTCAAGTCATGCACATTGTCTTTTTTTGAAAGCAGGGTAGAGAAAGAGCAACGTACTGTTACTGCTGATTACTACTGTGAAGTGTTAAAGGGGCCATTGAAAAGAAAAAACTGCAGAAAAATCTTTGCTCAAAGGGGATGGATCCTGCACCAGAACAACGCACCTGCCCATCGGGCAATCAAGACACAAGACGCAATAACTAAATTGGGCATTGAGGTGATGCCACATCCACCTTATTCACCAGACCTAGCACCATGCGATTTCTAGTATTTCCTGCAGTGGAAAAGGAACTTCGGGGTCGTCATTTCCAAAGTGCTTAATAATTTCTATATCTTTACTAATAATTTGTTTAACACATTTAATTGTGTGTACATTAGAATCTAATAAATATCGAATTTTTGCTTTAACTCCATGTCCTGCCAAATTCAATCTAGAATATCTAGATCTTAAAATATTACCGCATGCTTCGTTTTTTATAAGACATTTTCTATTTTTCATTTCTCCTTCGCAATCTATAAAATCTGTTATTTTTACAACCGCCGTGTTATCGCAAAAAGGTTCTGTAATTGGTTTAAATTCTTGTAATTTTTGTTCTCCATTTGGGTAATTAATATCTACAATATTATTAATAAGATTCGAGTTATTTAAATTTTCTGTAAGTAGTAAAAATCCAAATCTATCGTTGGTCAGTTTTGTTTTATTGTCTAATAACTCTGTAATAGAGTATTTAATTTTTGCGTTAGAATTTCTGGTCTCGCCTTCTGTTTATTACAGATAAAAAGTAGCTGGAATATTTTTTAGAAATTTTATTAACTTGTATTTGTTAGAACATCTTAGGAAATCCGGGAAAGAGAGAGGTAGCCGAAACATAATAAAGTTCTTTTCTCAACTATATGAAAAAAGTTTTTAAAAAAAGTCGTAGGCCCTATTTGGTCCAGAGCCCTGGCTTTACATCCTCCAAACTTTTAGCGATTTTAAATAGTCTTCGACAATTTTAAAACAAGATCTTCTATCTTCAACTATATATTAAAAACCAGATAAGCTTGTTCCAAATAATATTTCCAGATCAAATATTTTAGTCTTATTGTTTTTCGGCTTTTAATTCTCTATTCATATCGACAATATTCTTAATCAATGATTAGTCAAATGGAATTTTCTTTGTAAATCACTTTGGTAGAGGACATGGTAATGGCGATTCGAATTCTATTTTAGTATAGTTATATTGATCATCAACTAATATTCACCACCATAAGTAAGAAACTTTTCCCGTTTTCTCGTTTAGTATATTTGGAAATTCACTCAGTAACTTATATTCTTCTTCTGTTAAAATATATGTCTCAAATTCACGGATATTAAAATCATCTTCCTTACTACTACATATTTTACAACTTGTTCTTGTAGATCTACCATTTGGAGTAAATTCGTTTTTTGGTCCGTGGATGCAGAGTGCGTTTCGTCCCTTAAGAGGCCACGGCTTACCTGTGGTCCAACAGCTCTGTACTCTGACCGGCCAACCGAGCAGAGGAAAGGTGGCCACAGCTCTACCGTGGCTCTAGGCCTCTGCATTCGGGAGACGGGCCTGGGGCACAATGCCGGACTTCACGCCTGGCCCCACTCGTCGGCTGTCCTGAGAATGTTTTCCCGTGGTTTTCCATTCTCCTGCACTAAGGCGAATGCCGGGACAGTTCGTAGTGTAGGCCACGGCCGCACACCCTCTCACCTTCTCCGCACATCTCCTTCACCGTAACAAATCTCCCGGCCTGAGAGACGGCGTCACCGTCTAAGAGGCCCGCCTCCCCCTTCAGGGGAGGAATGAAAACGTTTAGTAGTAGTAGTAGTACATTCGTTTGTAGGTTTTCTTGTGCTGCAAGATTTACAAATCTGTGTCTCCATTTATTACGGACAAAAACTGTGTCCAGTATTGGGTAACACATTTATAAATATATGAAAATGGATTTGTACACACTTGGCCTGAGATGAACTTTTTAAATCCTGCAATATCCATCCTTTTCTTTCGATTTTCTTAATTTTTGAATTGTTGTTTCTTTTCGGGTGATTTGGTGGTGTTTTTCTTTTATTTTTGGTTGTGTTTGGACTTTTTTAGGAAAATGAATTTTTAAATGCTGCATTTTTTCGATGCTCCAGAGCCGGGAAAAGGCATCTACTTATTATTATACTGTTGTCATTAGAAAAAAAATTAGAAATAACTAACTGTTCATAAGATGCTATTGCTCAGTTGCATGTATGATATGTGCCCCAGTCTTTATGAATCCCTCGCTCCCTTGTATTCCTACCCTCCCAGTTAGAATCCAGCTCACTGTAAATTGCAAACAGGCGTTCAAGATAACTGGTGGTGGTAGAGGTAGAGATTACTGTTTTAAGGGAAAGTAAAGAAGGGCAAACTTTCTCTCTCAGATCTGAGGAAAAGTTGAAGAGGTCTAAGGGCGTAAAAATGAAAGACCCTAGCAAACCTAATACCGTCGGGGTTGGAACAGAGCAACAGTTGACCAAAAGAGGTCGAATAGGAAAGACAAAGCCTGACACAAGTAAATGGATTCAAGGCCACCATGGTCACCAACCCAGGCTCCAAATTTGAGAGCTCTGGGCTCCCCTTTAATTCGCCTCTCATGACAGGCAGGGAATACCGTGGGTGTTATTCTGTCGACTCAACCCACAGTGAAGGACCTGGCACAAATAAGCAGAAGGAATGTTAGCCTCAAGTAGGGGACCAGTCCCAAGTCTTGAAGGTGATGTGATACATCAGCCTCGTGCCGATACAATTGCTGGCATGTAAATGAACTCCTGCGCGGTAAAAGATGAACATCACACGAGAGGCGCTGGTTTTAAGAGGAAGTACAACTGGATCAGGGAAAATTGAAAGATGTTCGATACTTCGAGAAAATGAAGATATCGGCCAAAGAAATACAAGGGCCACGAAGGGCGTGAAAATGGAAGACTCCCTAGACCTCGAATGCTCTAATAGCGTCGGGACCGGAAAAGAACAAGAGTTGACCAAGGAAGGTCTGAAAGGTTAGATAAAAGTGGGGAGCCTGGCACAAGGAAGTGGAAACAATGCCAGGACTCAGCTAAGGGTCGCGTGGTCACAACCGACGTTGCCAAATTGAGAGCAACTGGGTCCCCTTTAAGTAGCCTCTTACTACAGGTAGGGGATACCTTGTGTGTTATTCTACCGCCCCCGCCCAGAGGGGGACAAGTTAAAAGCCTCTGAGACTCAAACGAGACCCTTAATACTAATAATAATATTATTCGCTTTACGTCCCACTAACTACTCTTACTGTTTACGAAGACGCCTAGGTGCCGGAATTTAGTCCCGCAGGAGTTCTTTTACGTGCCAGTAAATCTACCGACACGAGGCTGACGTATTTGAGCATACTTCAAATACCATCGAACCTGCCAAGTTGTGGTCAGAAGGCCAGCGGCTGAACCATTTGAGCCACTCAACCTGCCTCCGGTAGGCCTATCCCTTTTAGTCGCCTCTTAAGTAGAGCATGACATAGGCTTGCAAACGTACAGTAAGTGGAAGCACTCAACTAGGGTTCAGTTTGATTGGTAATAAGGAGCAAGTTGTGTACGCGGTTTGCGCACTTAGATGTGAGCTTCCGTTCGGGGATGGTGGGTTCAAAATCCACAGTCAACATTTCTGAAGATGGTTTTCAGTAGTTTCCACTTTCACACTAAGCAAATGCTGGGGCTGCGTCTTAATTTAAGACCACGGTCGCTTCCTTCTAAATCCTAGCCCTGTCCGTAAGACCTGTGTTTGTTGGTGCGACATTAAGCAAACAGAAAAAATCCAAAGAAATGTTTAATTGAATATGTATTTATTTCTTAAAGATTTTTACAGTACGATGTCAGTGAACGCGACGGAGTGTGCTCGAGAGAAGTGGCAGTGTATAAGGTCTCACCTACAAGGTGCATACCGCACAGGCTATGGCTTCCTTCAGCTTGAAAGATTCCTGCTCACTCCTGAGGGTTGCAGGTAAGAAAACTACAGTGACAAAACTTGTATTAAAAGAAAATATGTTGATTTCTTTATTTAGCTTCTAAGGCCAACTTGGCAGGTTCGATCCTGGCTCAGTCTGGTGGTACTTGAAGGTGCTCGAATACGTCAGGCTCTTGTCGGTAGATTTACTGGCACGTTGAAGAACTCTTGCGGGACAACATTTACCTCAGCGTCTCTGAAAACGATCAGTATGGAACTGCGCCCGAGCTTCACTATGACCCTGGTCATTAGCGTCAACCTTCGAAAAGTGGCAGTGGAAGAGCGCCCATATTTAGCGGTCTGGTAGGTTCCTCCCTCCGCCCCTCTGCCGAATTATGTTGTGTCGAGTGATGTCAATTTGAAGTGACTCGTTTCAAATCTATGTAAACTTGCAGGTGACAATTAGTGTGTTGTATGAATATGAGGACGAAAGTGTTGGGACAAACACCCGCGATTAAAATCTCCGATCCTGCCGGAAATCAAACGCGGGACCCTATGAACCGAACGAAGGCCTCAAAAGAAAGAGAAATAAAGTACGGTGACGCGAATCTGAAACGCTTGATTTGGCGCGAGTAATGCGCACTTAACCCTGACAGTAACATGTCTATAAATATCGCTTTAGTTACACCACACGTCTCGAAGACGTGCCACTCAAAGCCTATTATTTATAGTTACGTTAAAGTTACCAGACGGAATGACCAAGGAATAGAGGTGGTGGAGGGGATAACTCTCCCCTCCTTATGAGGACTAGATGACATTCACTCGCACGTCAGAAAATCGTATGGTGTAATTGTCATGGTTAAAAGTACTGTAGAAAGTGTTTCTATAGTATCGCAGTCGATACTTGATACTTTTATTTGATATTTATGAAGTTTTAATTTAATCCTGCATTTCCGAGTAGTTTACTACATATTTTCTTCACCCTTCAGGACGAATATTCTCTTGGAATGTTGTCTGTTGGGTTTCGCGCGGTGCAGCTTCTTACCGGGACGGGAGACTACCTCTTATTCTCAACAGTACAGAAGCTAGCGGCGGGAGACAGCTCGTCACTTCCCTTAAATTTGACCTTGGGCTAAGAACCGACTTGACTATGGTCGCACTTCAGTCGGCCTAAATTAAAGAATCTGGAAATACCACTGACGATGGACACAGTTCCATATCTCCCCCGAAAACCGTTCCAGCAGTTACCTCGGGTAAGCGTTGAACAGTACTGATAAGAACAAAAAGTTTGCGAGTTACGTAAAATGTTCTAAAACTCGACACGGTTTTATCACTCATTTTTTAAAGTCGCGTACATTAATACAGCGCACAATTCACTTGAATTAATCAGTTTCTTTGCGATTTTCAAACAACAGATCACTGAACAAAGGGACAATGGGAGCTCGCCCGGCACACGTCCGGCCCTCGTGAAAAGAAAGATACGAGTGTCTGGGCTGACGCTCCTGCAACCTTATAACAACTAAGAGGCTACCCCCTCTCAAAACTCGCATATGGTTTATCCACGGCCTACAGAGGTAAAATAGTGCTTATAATTAAGTGACCAGTATTCATCTGATGTAAATGAGACATATCCGTGCGAAATCCGATCGTGGGATCCTTCGTAATTAATAAATGTCTCCCCTCGATTTCTCCCCTCCTTGGGTGAATCCCCGTGTCAATGAGGTGTGAAGATATAATCCAGATGACTGCCAGTATTTTTCCATGGTTATATAACCAAGTATTCTTTCTCTATCAGTAAATTATTAACAGAAAAGACACCACGCACTCTAAATAAATGCTCCAGTTACGAGCCAGCTCTTCTGGATCAAAAAGCAATGCTGGAATATGAATTTTATTAATTCTCTCTGCGTAGAAAATCAAGTTGGTCATGCAGCTTTAAAGATGGCTCCCATATTACGATTCGAAAATGTTTACCTCGGTTACAGCATGAGGTGGGGCTAACTTCTCCTAAGTTTCATTCCGGTGGTTCATTGACTCGGCCCCACCTGTGACGCCACAAGCTTCAATCTCCCGCGAATTTGCTGCTAGACAAAGAAAAGGTTGCACAACAGATCGTAACTACAGAAAAAAAAATTAGAATAAAATTTAAATGGTTGTTTTATCTCTTGCCATGATGTTGATAGTTATTTATTTAAAAGTTTCTCTTCTCAATATAGCGTTACATCTGCGATTTAGATTACTAGTCTTGACCAAAGGTCCTTGGATAATGCGCCTGTCGGGTGCAATATGTACTAAGCAACAAAAGTCCAAATTCATGAATTCTATTATCGTCGTCGGTACCGTAAAACTGTATTAAAACATAAATGATCCGTAGTAGAGTGTCGGCCTCCGTATCCCAAGATAGCGGGTTCAAACCCGGCAGAGGTAGTCGGATTTTTGAAGGGTGGAAAAAAGTCCATTCGATACTCCATGTCGTACAATGTCGGCATGTAAAAGATCTCTGGTGACACATTTGGTGTTTACCCGACAAAATTCATTAAATCTCAGCCATTGACGCCCAAGAAAGATCCGGTTTACTATGTCTGCCATGTAGTGGGCCTAGAGTAAAACGGAACGTCGAAATTGACAAGCAGACAGCCAGATGACGTCATATCGAAATGTCTGCACACGGTAGCTGAGGCCATACGATTATTATTATTTTATTTAATGATCCGAAATTGTATTCTCTGTAACTTTTCTTTAATGATGCTTCCGGAGTGCTTCTGGAATGCTGACGTTCAAGTTAAGTAACGGAAATTCAATTTCGACTGCCTATGCAGGGGCACCACGAGCAGGAATTAGCTTCACCCCTCTGTGCCTGCGGCGAAGAACAAACCATGGCGCACCTCCTTCATTGCAGCTACTGCCCTCTCGTTTGCACCATGCAAGATTTAGTGAAGGCCACACCAAATGGTCGAGATCTCGCCAAATTCTGGTCCGACATGATATGATATACTATTGTTACTTTGAATGTACCTCTAGTATGTTTTTACCAGTTATCTAATTATGGTTTCCCATTCTTAATTTAATTTATATGATGTATAGCTTCTGATACTGAACCCTTTAGGTCCATATTGAGGGATACCTACCTTCCTTACCTATCAGCAAAGCTCATGAGATCTGTCTCTTGGGTCGTTTCGGGTTCTTCGTCACTTGCTGAGGTAAAGGTAGGGTTCATTAATTCTAATCTATCTACTGGAATGAAAGGTCTATTTAAACGATTCCTATTTATTCAGGGAAATGAAGTAACTTACTATGTCAACGATGTCATAGTCATTTGTGTCCACTGGACACCACAATCATTTTTACATAAATGTCAGAACACTGGTGTGAGACTTTAACGTACCGGTAACTGCCTGATGGGCAATCTTACTAGAAACCATTATCTCAATTATTAATCATTTAAGAAAGGAAAGTCTGGAAATCCTTAAATTCGGCTTCCATGTGAGACCACATGTACCATCATAGTGATTCGTTATGGTCCAGCCTTCGTAACACGAACTCTGGACTCTGGTTATAATTAAGGCCGTCCAATCGGTGTGTGCCACACAGTGGTTCTACGGCATGGACCCTTAATTGAATCGATGTGACCTGCGTCTATGTCATGGACCGACATCTAATCTTCTAAGTTACTTTAAAGTCATTGTGGATGATGACCGCAAGGAAAGGATGCTACAATGGCATATGGCCCTAATCTAAGTCACTGAGGTTGATGACCCCCTGACCATCCAAGTTTCTAGGCTGAAGGCTAAACACAATTAAGTTACATCGGTTGATGACCAAAGTTCCACTTTACTATCCCCAGCACATTCACTGCTCAATCAAAGTTCAATAATTACACCAACAACAATGCTCACAAACTTTGTGGCAGTAAAATCCATTTCCTTCGGATATGTCCCTTTAATCTTTACTTTATTTTTAATATTCCCCAGACAACAAACTAAAATTTCCAGAATGCATCTCCAAGTTATTCGCTTGATTAAAGTTATTTCAAAATGCGGGTTCACTGAATTTAATAATTTAATAAATTTAAATGATTTATCGAAATGTTAAAGAACAGTAAATTTTATCTCCGCGGACTCTGGTTTCTTCACAACTTTCTACGCAGCTGTGATGTGAATTCAATATTGCGATGTTTATCTGGCTGGAAAAGAATTTGTTACATCATTCATATCCAGCTATATATATCCCATCTCGTGATATCATGCTTAAAAATCTAACCTAGTCCTAACCGTTATTAACACTTGGATATCCTAATAATCTACGCACAAACCAAACAACTAGCCATATCATTACGATGTCATATCTCGTCATTACCATTGTGAATTTTGCACACCCCTCACAGACAAATCGATCATCACGACCATCGCTCTATATTCTGGACAACCCTGAAATTGGATTACTCTGTTCCTTATACTCAAAGTTCATGGTTTCCAATGTTCATTACGTCCCCAATTACAGTATTTCACAATACTTAGATCGTTACCGGCTATGAATTTTCAACTAAATCCAGCATTTTAACATATCCCTGGCCGAGAATTACAGTACAATCTCAACTCCACTGTCTCGTTAGATAGCGGAGGTGTCTCACCCCCCTCGCTCGCTTGGCAGTTACAGGAACCACCTGGTTTATTCACAGTTGACTGACTTCTCAAATGTTCCCTTTAAACTCTGCCGACATAATTAAACAAATACGATATTCTAACCAACAAAATGCACAGATATGCTTCAAGATGCCCACACTAATTTTACGCGTCGCCAATTATACCGCTATGGATTTCTATGAATTTCTTTCCATTCTCAACATTATAAATATTCCTCGGGTTATCATATCCCGGCTTCAATGAGAGGACTCTAACCTGATTCACAAAACTAACCTCTGTTTCCCAGCTCCACAATTATCATCGACAAAGAACTGGAATAAAATCCTCACTAGAAATTCCGACATCTAATATCGCACAATGCATTACTCATGAATAACTTTGCATAAATGATATCGTATTTAATAACTTGATTTTTACGAGAAATGACTGAAACATTCTACTAGATCTTTTATTGTCAGTCAGACACAGTTTAAAACGGCATTAAAAAAGAACGTTTCTCTCCGTGACCAAATTCATCCCCTAGGTTCTCACCCGACAGCGCGCTTCCACTCGATTGAAAATGAGTAACCATGGATTATTATTATTAACGTCAAATTGCAGACAGAAGAATTTTACATCGAATGAACATCTCACTTTGACATCACAAATTACAGGCAGTACACTCACACGGATGACGATCTACATTGGACGTGATATCACTTCGGAACCCTATTCAATAACTTTTTACAACATTATATGGCACTCGCAAGACTTCAAAATTTTATCCAAGTGGAAAATAAAACAAATGACTCTTTTAGTCGTACCCTCACATTTACAAAACTTAGTAGGGGTGACCACTGCGTCGTAAATCCCCATTCAAATACAAGAAATCACGAGACAAGATATAAGAGGTAGTAAGATGGAAAGCCACCTACCTCATGTCCACGCCAGTATTCGTCTTAGGGCTCACCTGTGACCCTGGCATTTATTTAGCCATCTTTACATTCATGGCTGTACATCTCATTATGTTTCTTCAGGTTTCCTGGAATAAAGCATAAAAAAAAAGAAAATACCCTTCACTTGTTTGCTGGGCGCACACGATGGATTTCAATTATTCCCGCACACGAATTACTCAATCACATTAGAATATTTCAGTACTTTGACCGTCCTATCTGATACACTTATTTCTCTCAAGAAAACTATCTCCCCACGGAGTCAAGACTTAGCCGCAATGGCTAAAATCTGCAGTCGAACTCAGTCTACTTTCGTTGATTTGATTTCGCAGAGCAGCTCAACAATTTCGTCCGCTTTGTATCACAAATGCCGGAGAAGGAAGCTTCGTCATGGCGTCCCTTCATATTTATAGCAGTTACCCCCTCTCTTCAGGTCTCTCCCTTTGCCGCCAAGAAAATTTCTCTAAATTTTCTGACTTACCTAAACTGTAATTTCAAGAGTTTTGAAAGTGACTACATGCTTGCTACATTTCTGATGGTAGTGTTCATGGACATTTAAAAATTTTACGGGTTCGATTTGTGAGATGATTGACCTCCTTTGATAGGCACTATATTTTTTTGACTTGGCGTGGTCACGCCGTGTACACGCGCTTTGAAATAGTTCATAAAAATTACTTGAGATTCTTCCGCCGTCGACACGTGTGGTTGACGTCACGTACCCCAGAGCGTGGGACCGAAGGTAATCACCCCCTCGTCACGTGTCAAATCCATGCTATCAAGAATCCAACTTTTAATTATTTCGTTACATTATGCATAATGTTCTTAGGGCACAAAGGTCATGGGTTCAATACGAATAAATAAATATAACTTTTTCTTATGTAGTAATTTACGATAGGACCAATAACATGTGTATTTAAGAATTAAATTTTAGGCCTTCCCTTAAAGTGCCATTTAACTCAGTGTGAATAGAATTATTTATACCTAGATTGTAGCGGCTCATTTCCCGAATTTGAATACCGCTTCCCATTAAATTCTGTTCAGCCATTTTCTTCCGATGCCCGTACATATATACAGACAGTCAGACAGACAGACACCGAGCTCGATAGCTGCAGTCGCTTAAGTGCGGCCAGTATCTAGTATTCGGGAGATAGTGGCTTCGAACCCCACTGTCGGCAGCCCTGAAGGTGGTTTTCCGTGGTTTCCCATGTTCACATCAGGCTAATGCTGGAGCTGTACCTTAAATAAGTCCACGGCCGCTTCCTTCCCACTCCTAGGCCTTTCCTGTCCCATCGTTGCCATAAGACCTGTCTGTGTCGGTGCGACGTAAAGCAACTTGCAAAAAAAAAAAAAAAAAAAAAAAAAAAAAAAAACAAGACAGACAGACAAAAGTGACGAAAAATTAAAAAGTGAATTTCCTTGTTAGTATGGACACGACCGATACAGAAATACCTTTTTTTCTTTAAATTCTAAGCAATGCGCACACAAAACTCTTATTTTGTATATACATATTTAAATAGAGAGAAAGAAACAGATAGACAGATGTAATCTTGAGTAGAAGTACAGATTCTTGGGGATACTGAATGTATTTATCGTTCTGCTTGCAGATCACGGAAAGAAGCTGTGGCATGTCTATACAGGACCGTTGACTTCTGCGATGGTGATTCAGCAGCCGGCGTCATAGATGGTTTCTTCAACTCCTCTATGGCAGTGGCAATGCCTTGTTTCTCAGAAGAGAGCTTGCAATGGGCAAACCACTGAAGATCTTTGCGTAACATTAATTTGCGAGAAATATTAGGAAAACTATGAAAAATAAACAAAGGATATTTCAAATCGTTTGGGCAACTACAAACGTAGATCGAGAAAAGATCATGATTTAAATTCCAAAACTGTCCAAATCTATGTTCCTCTTACATTTTCACTTTTAATAAATAAATCTAGTGACGTCTTTTGAACTCTATCAATCCCAGCACTGTTTAAGAAGCTCTTTTCCTGTTGTTACAGCATAAGGTATTTCTTCGCAGTATAGCAAAAAGTCCTCAACCGAGTAAGAAGTTGCGTGGGTCACATAGCTATCAAACTGCATTCTGGAGATAGTCGGTTCGAGCCCCACTGTCAGCAGTCCGGAAGATGGTTTCCCGTGGTTTCTCATGTTCTTTCTTTTTACAACATGTTTTACGTCTCACCTACACAGGTAGGTCTTAGGGCGACAAGGAGATAGGAAAGGCCTAGGAGTGGGAAGGAAGCGGCCGTCGCCTTAATTAAGGTGAGAACATGAGAAATCACAGTAAACCATCTTCAGGGCTGTCGATAGTGGGGCTCGAACCCACTATCTCCCAGATAGAAGCTCACAGCTGCGGGCCCCAAACAATACGGAGAACTTCCCCGGTATTTAAATAATTCTAGTGCAATGTATGAATGAAAAGTAATCTGAGACTATATATATTGAAATTAAAATTTAAACATATTTGAATAAAAATATGTATGTTATCCATACAACGAATATAGAAAAAAGTAAGACTTTTATGCTTTGTCCAGCCCCCTTTCTGAGAGCAGCACTTGAAGAATTTTAAAACTCTAATTGAACAATTACTCTTAATCTCAAAATTAACATCAGAAGCCAAAAGTATTGTGGTAAGTTCTGCTATGTATCTAATAGCCATGATAATAAAAGCGATTACTATTATTCCTCACAGTTAAGGAACGTCAGTTGGACTACTCCATCCTCCGCAGTTTCTTTTCACGACGTTATTTTGGCACATATCAATGAACGTACCCTTTGGAATTAAACATTTTAACAGTATTAGTCAATGTAATATATTCCTTTATTCCCTAAATTAAGTTAAATCGGCAATCAGAGTCAATATCAGAACGTCAGCTGGACTACTCCATCTCTCCGCAGTTTCATTATTTTGGCAAATATTAACGAAAGTAACCTTTAGGATTAATAATTTTAACAGTATTAACCTATGTAACATTCCCCACAACTCTAAAATACGATAAATCACCAATCAAAGTCAATATCTTTTCCATAACGAAGTATGCATTTCTACCGCAAATAGTTAAGCCGCCAGCGATACGTGTCGAGCTGTGTAACTACTCCGATTACAGGGCGTGGAATCGATTGTCAAGGCCGGTAAGGCAAGACCGTTGCCTACGAAATAAGTAAAGGCCTCTGCATGCGCGGTCTTTTCAAGTACTAAATTGGCAGAGTAGCAGTAGTTCAAATAGAGCCGCCAGATGTCAGGCTAGCCCTCCATTTCTCACCACGGTTCCAATTGGCATTTTCGAGAATAACTTACACATAGAAGCACATTATAAACAAAACACATTGCGTTTTGACTAGAAAAGTGATACGACGTTTAGTAACGAAAAATAAATGTATCACACAGTAATTCAAGAAGAGCTCATACGAGTCAGATCGTATAGTTGCGACTGGAAAGTAGGGCCATACTAGCAAGGTGACCTGAGAGGTGTCTGTGTTCTTTTTTCTTCATGTCTGTATCTACCTTTCTATTCTCACCTTCTTAAATGTAATTCCTCTTACTGTCTAGCCTATCTCACTGCTTCGGGTAGTTAACCCTGTGGGTGGGGCGGTAGAATATCGGCCACGGTAGCCCCTGCCTGTAATAAGAGGCGACTAAAAGTGGCCCCAGGGGCTCTAAACTTGAGAGCGTGGGTTGGCGACCACAAGGATTTTAGCTGAGTCCTGGCATTGCTTCCACTCACTTATGCCACCTCGTCACTTTCGTCCACCGGTATCCTACGCGTATTCGACCTCCCTTGATCAACTCTTGTTCTTTTTGTCCTCGACTGTATTAGAGTATTCGAGACCTAGGGCGTCTTTCATTTTCACGCCCTTCGTGGCCCTTGTCTTTCTTAGACCGACACCTTTATTTTTCGAAGTGACGGATCCGTTCCATTTTTCACTCTGATTAGTGTTATATAGAGGATGGTTGCCCAGTTGTACTTCCTCTTAAAATAATCACCACCACCACCACCACTCTCTTCGCTCCACTTGTACGTCGTTTGAAACATTTTTATTTGCCTGCGAGAATGCATTTCCATAGCTTCTTTTCTTGGGCAGCTTACGCGTTTTATTACGAAATACGATGAATACCCTGAAAGAAGTACTGGAATTGAATTTGGAAGAAAGCGTCTGGTTTTAGCAGAAACGCTAAAGCACCTGCTTTCAAAATGGCCACTACATACTATACTTTTCGAGGAAGGTTGCCACATGGTATTTTTCTCGTCACACCGACGTGATATAATTTTGACCCATTTTTCTCGTCATTCCGTATTTGCTGGGAACTTGTGGAAAGAAATTCCGCTACCTTTGTGAAGTTTACTTTTGCAGAATGGTTCATAGCAAAAAACAATTGTTGAGGACGCGCAATAGACATCCTGTGAATAGTTAATCCCTCTAAGTCACTATTTCTTTTGTGTAACAGTATGCAGATTGCTCCATCCGTCACACTTATAAGTTTTGTTATACTCCAAGTACCAGTCAAACATTTCCGCAGGCAAAGCACAGATTATTGTAAAATACACTTGCATCTAAATCACTAGACACTTTGAAGCACATAGACACCGACGGAATAACACAATATCAAGTATATTCTATCTAAGTTAATATTTTTCGAGGAACACGAATAGTTTGGAAGTAGAGAACTAGATTTCCTAACCTCAGACTTATTCTCAAAATTATGTATGCACGCTACGGTTTTGCCATGGACTTCAAAATAATCACGATGTATATTCCTAATCGATTTCTCTTCTAATGTTCTATTTCGTAGGAAACTTAAGAATTGTTGTATGAGAGGCATTGCCATAGTTAGACTAAAAACTGGTCCACCTAGTGCACTCATGTTTCTTAATGAGTAAAAATACGATCAAAACAAGCACATTCTCACATTACTGCGTATAATTACAGATCCTATGTACCCACCGACTCATATAAATACACTCGCACACTTATATTCTACAAAGAAACTAACATTTATCGTCAAATTTAATAAAATTACACCGACTACATACGATAACAACAAACCAAAACAAACCCACATTTCCAACAATTTCGGCTACTCGATTCGCCAACTTTGAACGATCGAGAGTAGCATTAAGGTCTGAGGATTGGAGTCGGTCTTGGGTAAGGCCAGCGCCTCCTAGAGAACAAGGCCTGGCAATACGATTCGTGACGTCACGCGACTGGGCTCAGCCGTGACCACCACGGCTCAGCGCGAGTGGATAGTAGATGAAACCAATTCCTTACGAAAATTGAAAAATACTCTGGTTGAAGTGCATTCTACGAATATTCTTTCTCGTAGACGCGCATATCGGAAGCGAAATGAGTAATATACCGTAATAATTAGAAAGAACAATTAAAAATGCAAAGATTTTTTAAGAGAATACTGAACAACTTTAATATGTCTTTATGACGCTTTCTTACGTATATTTAAGTGTCAAAAATAATCAGTTCCTTTTACAAAACTTGCCATAAGACCTCTCTGTGTCGGTGCGACGCAAAAAAAAAAAAAAGCAAGCTTTTACAAAACTGAACTTGCTGATGAAAGACAAAAAAAACAACATGTAAGTACAGAAAAAGCTATAAAATAAAAATAATAACGTATAAATTACCTTGCTTACAGTATATTAGCAGCAGTCCAGGAACATACAAGGTGTAATGCTCAGTGTTGTCGGTCATGAAAACAGGTAAACAATTTTATTTTTTAAAATTTTTTTTTACAATAGAAGCCTCACATAAATTAAGGGGGTGAAGAGCTCACACAATTTGGCTGTTATGCAAAGAGAATGATTACAGTACATGCCATCAATAGTTTGTTCATCAAGTCATCAAAATTATATTCGCATTCCCTAGTGTAAATAAATGTACTTATATGATTTTGGACCCTGATTCAAATAACCAGAAGAGGGAAAAAAATTGACATTCTTAAATTTGAAAAGTAGCATGCCAATTCTTATAACATTTGAACTGACCTTCACCCAGACATTTTCTGAAATTGTTTTCAATTTAACTTCACCAGGTTGCTTAAAACTGAAATGGACATGAGGTGAACATGATATAAGAAAATATAAAAGGATATCTCTATGAACATTAATTGTTACAATCCTAAGAAACCATATTAAGAACTTGCATCCCTACCATTACATTAATACAAAAGTAGCATAACACACACTGAACTACTCATTTCATGCTTTATGAACCAGCTGCATTATATAGATATGACACACGTGAGATCAATTAAGTAATTAATCCCCAATTTTTCACAGATGCATGTTAGATTCATTACATAACAAAAGCTGGAAGGAGTACTTTCTCCCAGAGGAAATTCATAACCACAGTGTGAATAGGCTATAATGCTGGAAGAGGAAATTCATAATTGAATTCACAATTACTCAAACAGGAATGTTTACTACTGAAGGAACTTACAGTGGTTAGCCCTGAATTCAGAGTTTACACATTCCCTTTGAATGTAATTCATAGAGGTTCATCAACTCAGTGATTAATAATAGTAATGTACTAAAAAAAAAAAAAAAAAAAAATGAGAGCCTCAGCTTACCACAGACAAAAGGAAAGGATGGTTAATGATTTTGTAGGATATGTGCCAGCAAGGCAATGAACCGTATTTGTTAAATGACAAAATACCTGTTTAACATAAAAGGTGTCCTCTCAAATGTAACATCACTCCCTGAAAACATACCACCTGGCAATAAATATGATAAAATAAAAGTGCTCTTGTGTTATTACTGTGTTCTCTTCTAAATAAACTACTATGGAAAATAGAGCTACTAAATGTGTTCCTTTTCAGTGCAGTTCCAGTCTTGTTTTACAGATATTGAACTTAATTTTTCTTTAAATTCCTGGAAGTTCTTGAAAGAAACAGTACTGACATGAGCTTCATAGGTCTCTAAACTTCGAGCAAGAGCCTTGGCCAAACTTTCATTGTCTACTCGACAACGCCTATCGTCTGGAGCTTCTCGGTGGGCAGATGTGGTATCAGACAAGTACTCTGGGCAGTTTGGAAACTGAGAAGGAACAGCTCCTAAAACGTTTAGAGCAAGTTACAATGCATTCGCCTAGATGTAAATGCGCTCGTCTATTAATTCATGGCACCACTTACTTCACAGGACCATGTCATGTCTTAGATATATCTGGTTGATTTTAATATAAAATGAATAGCACACAAGGAGACAGAGAAAATCATTGAACTTATAATAATTATACAGAACCTAACATAATTGCAATAAACACAATAACATTGCTGTCTAGCCTAAACTAAAAATATTAACCCACACTAAGTGGTATTTCCCCTCATGTGATATAATAAACAGAACTGCCTCACTTGCAGTTAAGGGTCCAGCACAGAAGGAATACTTGAAAGCCAATACCTTACATGCCTTCATAATTTAGGCCCTGTACGTTTTCCCAGAATATCACTATACCCACAACAGTAGTCCTATGAAGTAATGTGAATACTTAGCACATCCCAAACTAAATATAATAACTGGTCAATTCAATACAGCAAATGCTTAAATCAGTAAGATATAAATCACCCTAAAAAATTTACTATTTCATTCATAAATAGCAAAGATATAAGAGACCTATCCACAAACCTTTCACAAGCCTTGGATGAGATAAAGGTGCAGTCAATAATTTCCCATTTTTCTCATCGTGCATGCTGGTCGTCCTTTTAACCTCATGAGTTATGAAATGGAGCTCGCACACCTACAACACTGGGCTCCATTTCAAGGACCATTCCACAACTTACGTGATTGAATGATTGAAATCATATAAAATACACTAATAACTAAGACTTATCTTTGCATTTTTGGAAGGAACGAAATCATCTCGGCGAATAGCTGTTAACCACTTAGCTCTCTCCGAGTCGTCAGTTGGAAACGAGAAAACACTCACTTTAGGGCCAGTGCGATAATTGCCCTTACAATTTGGAACACTGCATTTCTGAGGCATCGTTATTCATAATTTGAAAAACAGTGATCGCAATTCACAACACACCATTAAAAATAAACTCAGTTCTAACCTCACGTGGTGGTCATGCCGGCACTTTAAACACAATTTATCAATATCAACAATTTATAAGTACTATCACCTTTAACTGAACTTACACTAATAGGAATATTAAGCGAGTGTTAACACACAAGACTTAATTAACATTAATATAATCGATGAAAAACACACATAGTAGGGAAACGCGTCCTCATACACCAAGCAGTAACAAGCTGAGTTACTGGCATGGGCCTCCTTCAACATACGTCATCAGCTACTCTCATTCGTATTGCCAGGCCTTGTTCTCTAGGAGGCGCTGGTAAGGCGCTAGCTAGTGGAACCACGGCCGACTTGATGCGTCGCTCTAGCCAGCATATAATCACGGCCGACTGGATCCTTCCCTGCCCTCCTTATACCGGCCTTGACAATCGCTTGTGGACCCCAGCATAAAGTTGTAATTGGAAAGTGTCACCATAATGCCACAGGAGCGCGGTCCTCCTATTCACTGACGGGAAGCTGTATACCGCAAATTGCCACAATTACAGTTTCATTTATATTATTTTGCTGTCGTAAATGTTGGCAATGTGTTCGCAATGAGGTGCTTGTTGGCTTGATATTGAGAGCTGATCGTTATGCGCTAGTGAGTTTAATATTTTATTGTGTATTGTGGTGATTATATTTTTTAAATTGTGTTTACAAATCTTGGAACTTGTGTCATTATTGTGCGCCTTTTTGCACTTCGAGCGGAATTTTTCTGCAAACAAGAACAAATATAATGAGTGGCTCAAAGAGATTTATCGCTGTAACTTCGTCCTAAACAAGAATTTTTATTTTTGCGCTAATTCGTTTTTAAATGGTGTAGTGGTTTGCTTTTTTTTTAACTGTGTTTAGAAATATTCGAATATGTATTGCTGTGTGCGTTTTTGTATTTCGAACAGGAAAAAGAGAGCAAAGGGACACTATCATTTTACGAATTCTCTGTAGACCAGGACAAAACTACGGAGTGGCTCAAAGCAGTTAGCACTTTCACCTTAGTTTTCCGTTTCTATTTCGGGTATTTATCGTCTTTCTTTCTTTCTTTCTTTCTTTCTTTCTTTCATTTTCTTAATCTGTTTACCCTCCAGGGTTGGCTTTTCCCTTGGACTCAGCGAGGGATCCCACCTTTACCAACTCAAGGGTAGTGTCCTGGAGCGTGAGACTTCGGCTCGGGGGATACAGCTGGGAAGGATGACCAGTACCTCGCCAAGGCGGCCACAACTGCTATGTTGAACAGGGGCCTTGTCTTGGGGATGGGGAGATTGGAAGAGATAGGCAAGGAAGGGGGAAGGAAGCGGCCGTGGCCTTAAGTTAGGTACCATCCTCTCATTTGCCTGGAGGAGAAGTGGGAAACTATGGAGAACCACTTCGAGCATGGCTAAAGTGGGAATCGATCCGCCTTCTACTCATTTGACCTCCCAAGGCTGAGCGGACCGCGTTCCGGGTGTGGCAGCTAATCACGCTAATCGGGTATATTTTACCCCGAAATTTTATGGCGACGGTGGGATAGGAAAGGGCTAGGAGTGGGAAGAAATCGGCCGTGGCCTTAATTAAGGTACAGCCTGATGTGAAAATGGAAAACCACTGAAAACCATCTTCAGGGCTGCAACAGTGGAGTTTGAACCCACTATCTCCCGGATCAAATTCTCAGCTGCGCGTCCCTAACCGCACGGCCAACTCGCCCGGTATTTAAAATTCTAGTGTAAGGTATGAATAAAATATAATCTGAAACTATACATATCTTGAAATTAAAATTTAACATGTTTGTGTCAAAATATTTATGTTATCCATACAACGAATATAGGAAAAAGTAACACTTTTATGTTTTGTTCAGCCCCCTTCCTGAGAGCAGACCCTGAAGAATTTTAAAACTCTAATTGAACAATGACTCTTAATCTCAAATTTAACATCAGAAGCCCAAAGTATTGTGCTAAGTTCTGCTATGTATCTAAATGCCATGATAATAAAAGCGATTACTATTATTCATCACAGTTAAGGAACGTCAGTTGGACTACTCCATTTCTCCGCAGTTTCATTTCACCACGTTGTTTTGGCACATATCAATGAAAATAGCCTTTAGGATTAATCATATTAACAGTATTAGTCAATGTAAGATACTCTTTCTTTCCCTAAATTAATATAACTCGGCAATCAGAGTCAATCCTAAAGGTTACTTTCGTTGATATTTGTCCAAATAAAGTCGTGAAATGAAACTGCGGAGAGATGGAGTAGTCCAGCTGACGTTCTGATATTGACTCTGATTACCGATTTATCTTAATTTAGGGAATAAAGGGGTATGGCACATTGACTAATACTGTTAAAATGATTAACCCTAAAGGCTACTTTTATTGATATGTGCAAAATAACGTCGTGAAATGGAACTGCGGAAAAGATGGCGTTGTCCCACTGACGTGCCTCAACTGTCAGGAATATTAGTAATCGCTTTTATTATCATAGCATTTAGATACATAGCAGAACTTACCACAATACTTTTGTCTTCTGATGTAAATCTTGAGATTAAGAGTCATTGTTCAATTAGAGTTTTAAAATTCTTCAAGTGCTGCTCTCAGGATGGGGACTGGACAAAACATAAAAGTCTTCCTTTTTCCTACAGTTTATTCGTCGTATGGATAGCATAGATATTTTGACTCAAACATGTTTAAATTTTAATTTCTATATATGTATAGTTTCAGATTACATTTCATTCATACCTTGCACTAGAATTTTAAATACCGGGCGAGTTGGCCGTGCGGTTAGGGGCGCGCAGCTGCGAGCCTGTATCCGGGAGATAGTGGATTCGAACCCCACTGTCGTTAGCCCTGAAGATGGTTTTCCGTTGTTTCCCATTTTCACATCAGGCTGTACCTTAATTAAGGCCATGGCCGATTCCTCCCCACTCCGAGCCCTTTCCTATCCCACCGTCGCCATAAGACCTATCTGGGTCAGTGCGACTTAAAACGAATAGCAAAAAAGAAGAAGAATTTTAAATAAATGTTCAGTGAGAGAAAAGTATTTTTAGTAAATACATTTTAAACATGCCTTTGCTGGCAGGACGTAGTGTTTACAGTGCACTATGTCTTCTGGTATGGGCTAGAGCAATATTGTTACTTTCATTGATCTGTCTCCGCTTTATCCTTGGCTTTGACAAGATGAAAGTGACTGAGGTATGAGTGATCCTAGTAATGCCATTCCTTCTGCAGCCAGTCCCTGCTATGAATGGTGTGAAAATGTTGCTCATAGGGTCAGTTGGTGCATGCATTTCAGTGGGCTTGGCAGACTGATATGTAATAGCAACTTCTGGCTCGGTGAGGAAAGCAACGGGAAACTACTTCACTCCTAATTTCCCTAGTACGCCTCTTCAGTGATGCCTAGGCCATTTATGACAGCTGATGGTTGAGCTGTTCAGGATCCAACCAGCCTTCGGGCTGAGGACTAAACATACATACACATTTTAAACTGTTCATTGCTCAGATAACAACACTTCATATGTTGGCCTCACCGTCATAACGGTAATGGTTCTTTCATGTCAGTGTTTAAATGTTAAAGTTCAGATTATCTTGGATAAACATCTATTGTGTTGCTGTCATATGGCAAATACGACTTCGCCTCAAGGATTATTCAATGAAAGAAAATTAAGGGGTAAAAAGACGATTAACGTGATTACCTGCCATCCCCGGAGGCCCGGTTTCGATTCCTAGTCCTGCCACGAAATTTCAAAAGTGGTACGAGGGCTGTAACTTGGTCCACTCAGCCTTGGGAAGTCAACTGAGTACAGGGGAGATCGATTCCCACCTCAGGCATCCTCGAAGTGGTTTTCCATAGATTCCCACTTCTCCAGGCAAATGCGGGGATGGTACCGTACCTAACTTAAGGCCACGGCCGCTTCCTTCCCACTTCCTTCTCTATCCCTTCCAATATTCCCATCCCCAACACAAGACCCTTGTTCAGCATAGCAGTTGTCCGACTCGTTGGCTGAATGGTCAGCGTACTGGCTTTCGGTTCAGAGGGTCCCGGGTTGGATTTCCGGCCGGGGCGGGGATTTTAACCTTCATTGGTTTATTCCTATGGCCCGGGGGCTGGGGGTTTGTGCTGTCCCCAACATCCCTGCAACTCACACACCACACATAACACTATCCTCCACCACAATAACACGCAGTTACCTACACATGGCAGATGCCGCTCACCCTCATCGGAGGTCTGCTTTACAAAGGCTGCACTCGGCTAGAAATAGCCGAACGAAATTATTATTAGCATAGCCGTTGGGGTGGCCTAGGCGAGGTACTGGTCATCCTTCCCAGTTATATTCCCCGGTCCGAAATCTCACGCTCCAGGACACTACCCTTGAGGTGGTAGAGGTGGGACCTCTCGGTGAGTCCGAGAGAAAAGCCAACCCTGGAGGGGTAAAGAGATTATGAAAGAAAGAAAGAATAAGAAAGGTGATAAATACCCGAAATAGAAACGGAAAATTAAGATGAAAATGCTAATTGTTTTGAGCCACTCCGTAGTTTTGTCCTGGTCTACAGAGAATTCGTGAAATGATAAGTATCACTTTGCTCTTTTATTCCTGTTCGAAATACAAAAAGACACACAGCAATACATATTCGAATTTTTCCAAACACAGTTAAAGAAAAGCACATCACTACACCATTAAAAAATCGAATTTGCGCGTAAATTAAAATTATTGTTTAGGACGAAGTTACAGCGAGAAATCACTTTGAGTCACTGATAACATTTGTTCTTGTTTGCAGAAAATTTCTGCTCGAAATAAAAAAAAGCGCACAATAATATCACAAATGCCAAGATTTGTAAACACAATTTAAAAAATATAATCACCACACTACACAATAAAAAATTAAACTAGCGCATAACTATCAGCTCTCAATATCAAGCCAACAAACACCTCATTGCGAACACATTGCCAATATTTACGACAGTAAAACAATATAAATAAAACTGGAAATGCGGCAATATGCGGTATACAGCTTCCTATCAGTGAGTAGGAGGCCAGCGCCCAAGCGGCATTATGGTGAAACTTTCCAATTACAGCACGGCGGACTTGATCCGTCGCTCTAGCTAGCTCCTTACCGGCCTTGACAATCGGGTCGAGCGCAGCGAGGGGTCCAGTCGGTCGTGGTGGAACTCATGTAGTTCAACGTTACCGTCGCAAGGCAGTGCTAGTGCCAAATTGGTTTTAACGCGGTTTCATGGCGTAATATCACGGCGGACGTGATACGTCGCTCTAGCTAGCTGGAACGCAGCGAGGGATCCAGTCGGCCGTGATAGTATGAACCAGTTGATCCTGGGGCTTGTCGGCTCTGTATTGCTAAACTTCTGCATATACTTGAAATGCAGATTATTACGCTTATTATTCGATGGTCTACATAACGCACTACAGTAGACTGCTGTTTGTTACAGGAAGAAACGTTAAAAATTAAAATCGATGCAGAGTATACACAATTATTGAAAATTGTCATCTCCAGTTGGAAAGAAACTTATAGTACTCTTCTCGCTGCTTTAGAAGATGACCTGGAGTTCGGCTGTATTGATATTTTCTTCACCCAAAAAATGAATCTGGAATTAATGTAATGAAATACAATTTTGGGTAAATATAGCAGTTGATCCACTGAAGAGCACAAATTTCGAAACCCTTGAAGTTCCCATGTCATATCCATACAGTGTAAAAAAATTTCGCACCACAACGGGTCTTCTCTTTTTTAGCATTTCTTCCACTGCAGCGTCTATATGTATTACCACGTCATAGAAGGCTAACGAAGGATATTCGAGACATTTTGAGTCACCATCGCCAAGGACACGGCATTTGGAAGGAACTAAGAACACAGTGAGTTTCAGAATCATATTCTAACGATGTTTCACACTCATTGCTCGATACAATTTTGTTTGCTGTTCTCTGAATCAAGCAGCCACATAAATAATACACTTGATTATCGCCTCCTCTAGCTGAACTGTTATCATTAACTGACAAATCGGTAGGAATGAGGACCGGTTCTACGACCTAGGCTAAAGTAACGCGTAACTTGACATCCGCATAAAAGGATGTTTCTGTTCGACCACTCCCAGGTAACGCTATCGGCAACACAAACCGTAGTTACCCAGCGCGTAATTTATCGGCCACATCGAAGGCCCGATAAGACTTTACCTGCCGGGCAAGTTTTGAGAGCTGAACATTATTAGCTGTATTTCTGGTGACATACAGTTTGAATTAGCTTAATGTATTGATAAAAGCATAATAGCGTAACAGTGATCGATATTGTATTGCAGAATTTTGAACATTAATGCTTTCCTTGAGTTGCAACGGTCACACCATCCTCTCGCAACGACAGCGTCGGGGACACATTTTATACGTCAAGCTTACGCGTAGAAACTCTACAAGGATATAAAATCAAAACATATTTGGTAATCATCTCAAATATGCTTTAATTTTCTAATTTTAATTTTTTAGTTTTTCAGACACCAGGTACGAGGTAAATTACCGCAAGCGTTCTCGTAACGTAACCCCCTCGCTTCGTACTATGAGGTATGCAGGTTCGAGTCTTCATTATGCCGATTTTTTTTAGTGTTGTATTCATCTGTATGCCTGTTTCCTTTCTTTCTTTCTTAATCTGCTTACCCTCCAGGGTTAGTTTCTCTCTCGGACTCAGCGAGGGATCCCACCTCTACCGCCTCAAGGGCAGTGTCGTGGAGCGTGAGACATTGGATCGGGGGATACAACTAGGGAGGATGACCAGTACCTCGCCCAGGTGGCCTCACATTCTATGCCCAACAGGGGCCTTGGAGGGAAGAGGTAAGGAAGCGGCCGTGGCCTTAAGTTAGGTACCATCCCGGCATTTACCTGGGGGAGAAGTGGGAAACCACATAAAACCACTTCTAGGATGGCTGAGGTAGGAATCGAACGCACCTCTAATCAGTTGACCTCCTTTGGCTGAGTCGACTCCCGTGCAGCCCTCGTACCACTTTTCAAATTTCGTGGCAGAGCCGGGAATCGAACTCGGGCCTCCGGGGGTGGAAGACAATCACACTAACCACTACACCACAGAGGCGGACAACTTTATCTTCATAAAGTTAAACATTAGAATGTAATGCATTATTAATAAGTGGAAGCATGTGGAACTAAACAAGGTCACAGAGCTGGTTGCAAATAGAGGATCGTGGAGATACTTCATCAATTCACAGACGCCTGCAGATAGAATGCTCAAAGGCAAGAAGTTTATAAGGAAGATGTGTTTGTATACGTATATGAAAGCGCGTAAAACAGAGTTAAGAACAACGGCAGGGAACAAAAATAAATTTTAAAAAAATTAATTAGGAAGACGAAGAGAACTTGCGTACCTTCTATTACGGAGCGAGCGACTTGAGCAATGTACTACGAGCATACTTTCCAAAACACTGTCTTACATGACAGGTTATAACTGACGTAAGAAAATGTAATCTCGATATTTTAATCCAAATTAGGTATTGATTTTGAACCTCCTAGATTAAAATCAAGAAAACTTGACATAAATTATTGTCCGTAACTCTTAAGACTCCCCTTATTATGCTTTTTGGTGATAATCAGCAGATGCAAGCACAGGAAAATAAGACGATCGAAATGAGTTTCATCCATCATCTAACGATAGATAGCACCTCACTGGAAAGCGAGTAGTCGCTGTAAATCAGTCTAGCCAACCCCGTATATCGGTGTCTAGCTCCGGGTAGCTACCTAGCGCTTGGGCGGAGGTGGTTGCACGCAAGCCAAATTACCAGCAGATTTTTACCCCCAGGTAGTTTACCTCCCGCGCAGCTGCCACCCAGTTTACCAGCAGATGGTCGAACAGGCCCTGAGCCTGTTTTATTATCTGCCAATGATATAGTGTTCAAGCCTCCCTACTTCACCGTCTTTCATCCCGTGCCTTTGATCTTATCGTTTGCGTGAAGACAGCTTGTGGCCAATAACAGTGAAATGTGAGCGAATTCCTTTCATGCTACGTAGCCTATATATGCAGACAGAAAAGGAGATTTAAAAACTAGATGTGGATTGATCGTCACTGATTAAGCCCCTGTAACGTGTTCAAATCGCTTACCTAATTTTTCTTCTACGCTCAAACCCAACGCACCGTCTCGCTACACGAACTGTCTGCCTTCACGCCTGCCGCTTGACTGCTTGGACTGTTTCATCGCTCCACGCGAGGCCCTGTGACGTCATCGCTTCTAGCATGTTCCACGGCGACCTCGGTTCCGTATATATACGGGCTCCGTGTGCTTGTTGGATGTTCAGGTGTGGATCACATGTTGTAGTAGGCAGTCGAAGCTCTGGAAGTGTGCACGGCTGGCCCGTGTACATGCTCGTTTTAAATTTCTCCGTTCTACGTACTGGGTGAGCAGACTTCATATTTCTCCTCATATTAACATTCATTCTATTTTGCCCTTTTTCTTTAGCTTGTTAATTGGAATCCGAACTTTAGTCCTTTTTCAAGGGCATTACTAAATTGACACTGTGGTAAAATTCAAACTCCGAACTCGAGATAGAAAGGTGAATCGAGAATGTGGACTGGACTCACGATGTGTAATGTGTGAACTTTGCCTTCCATTCATGTGAGGTGGGAGCTTCGCGGCCTGATCAGCACTTTGTCTCCTTATCCCTCCTGAATTTTCTTCTCTCTTCGCCTCATTGCCCTCCTTTGCCTTTCCCTTCCTTTATTATTTTTATCCTTTTGTTTACCTTTGTTATTTATGATGGTGTATCGCGGTCTGCTAACCCTTTCATGATGTATCTACACTGGGTATGTTCGATGTTCATATGTTTCCCTACATTGTCTAAGCTGAACCACGAATCTGGGGGCTTGTGGTAGTATCTTACAAAGTACTCCTTTTTTGTATTGTAAATCTCTTTTCAATTAATATTACTGCCAATTGTTTTTTTAACTATCTTATTCCGGTTCATCAAATGGGCCTCTTATGGGAGCTTGTATGTAAACAGGAACATTGATTTGCTCAGGTTTAACCTTTTCACTCGAATTTGTACGAGTCAAGATATTTATTCACGGGGCATTTACCCCTTTGGTTGTACCTCAAAGACAGTTGTAATTCTCGGGGCTTTTATCCCTTATTTTAACCAAAGATAATGTTGATTTTTACGGGTCATTTTTACCCTTTGTTGTAACTCTGTGTCCCTATCTAAACTAGATTATTGACCATTGAAATAGTCCCCGTGATTTGTTTACCTCTCTTTTGTGGATCTATATCTTGTTGTTTTGAAAACTTTATTCAATATATGTGTTATCTAAAAAAAAGGAATTCTGTGTTTTGGGAGTTCTCTTTTCTGGTATTCCTTTCCTACGATTTAACATGCACTTACCACGATAACTCCTCTTGGGTATGGCCCACCATTAATGTTTTTTTTGTTCCGAAGTACGGCTTTGTGTATATTACCTTCCTCTGCGCTCCGCTCTGCTGCGTTTATTGCCTTGTGAGTCAAAACTTGTCTACTGGAGCATTCTGCCTCTTACGCATCGATATTGAGTTGATACTTGCGAAAGCCGTTTCTATTAACGCTCGGCGATATAGTGGAATCGACCTTGATCTCTTCTAAAAGGGGATTGGTAAGCTCAGGCCGCTAGTGTGTAACTTCATGACATTTTCCAAAATTGTACTTAACACCCCATATAAGACCAAAAGAAATCGGCAAATCTAGTGTGTGCTCTTGATGGTAACTCCTAAAGTTACACTAGATGCAACTTTTATCACTACGTTGGATAACTTAGTGAAACCTTTTCAGTGTGTTTTGATGCCTGTCATCGCTTTTGAGCCCCCTCAATCTGCAATTTCAAATCCATAGCATCGAGAATGTTGCTCATATCGCGTGTAAGTTTCTTCTCTGCAAACCAAGTGCTCTATAAAACGCCAGACCTATCGCAACTAACCTGCTGAAAAGCTGCATTCACAACTTGACATTCATCTTTTAAAAAGCCTTAGGATTGATGTTGCTTAAAGGGGAACCTACACCCTTGAACATGGAAAAATGAGGTGAATTGAACTTCTTTTTCCGCAGCCGTGTAAATGAATATTAAAAGGAAACTTGGTATAACAAACACATTATTCCTTAATAATATTCCTACATATTTAGAAATCATATAAACCAAGGCCATTATATATAATTAATTATTCAAAATGGCGGTGTATCATGGCCTCTATTTTGCCGTTCCCCTCATAATTTCCGAACACCTGAATATTTTCTACGATTTTTTATGAGTAATAATGATATAGCTAAAAATGCACTAGAATCAGTGAAGTCCATCAAGTGTAAATTTTTTTTTCATTATTTTCAAGTAGACAATTTTTAAATTAATTTTCATATGAAAGTACGTTTTAAAGTTAACGAATGAAGCTAGCTTAATAATTCTAGTATAGATTCTTCTTCTCTATGAAATATGCATGCATGAAAAATGTCATCTTCATATCTTGAAAACTTTCAGAGTTATCGGGGAAACGGTTCTGAAACTTACGAGAAACCAGCAACAAATTTACCGACAAAGGGCTTGCTTGGGTGACAGAGCTTCACGTTTTCGGCCATAACGTCGAATGTATTGGAGATATTAACCAAAATTTTCCACTTTTATAATGAACAAAGTCCAATTTGAAATTAAAAAAATTGAAAAATCAAATTTTTGGTCGGTGTTGGTGCCCCCTTAAGATTTACATACTGACAGAAAACAGCCTCGCTCTCTGCGGCACGGGTGTTGAAATAAGGAACTAATTTGTCTGGACTACGCAGCCCTACGTAAGTTCCACCACTTATTAATCTACTCGCCCTGTTTTCATTAACTTGGGAACAATACACCTAGACCGTCTCATTTAAAAACGTATTACTTCAGCTGGAGGGATATGCAACTGGACACATTTATCTACTGCAGTACAATATTTCATTTTAACACTAAATGCCCTGTATGCTATGCATTTGCCCAGAAGCAGTGTCAGACTCTGCTAGGAGTTCCATATTAACCCTGGGTGCACCACTTCTAGTCGCCCCTTGTGACATGCAGACATGTATTCTACGACCTCACCAACGGGGATACAACAGGGTAACCATCCCCTATTAACACTAATCATAGGAGAAAATCAAAGAAGTGCGATATTTCGAAAAATGAAGACATCGGCCAAAGATAGACAAGAGCCACGACAGGTGTGAAAATGAAAGATCAGAGTCGACCAAGGAATGCTTTTCAAAAGAAAATTTTTGTTTCCAAAACATTCTGAGATCATTTTACAACACGACTGAATCATCGCTAATTGCTATTAGCCGCTTTAATATCTCCTCGTAAAAGAAATGTGCGTTTTCTTGAATGTTTCATCAATTTCCGAATATCTTCGATTTTATTTTTGTTTATTTTCACTTTTCCTTTTTTGTAAACCCTGTTTAAGGTCTTAGGAAATTTCAGTGAAAATCCACAGCCTGTTCCCAGTCATTAGAACGTATCAGGAATGCAATGAATAAAGCCCCCATCCAGCGGCGAGGATAGGAATTGTGCCAGCTGCCGCACGACTGGATCCCTCGCTGCGCTCAAGGAGCTAGCTAGAGCGGCGCATCAAGTCGGCCGTGGCTACTGGAGCCTGTCGCACTCCTCTGGGGCAATGATTAATGACTGACAGATGGAATGAAATGATATTGGAGAGTGTTGCTGGAATGAAAGATGATAGGGAAAACAGGAGTACGCGGTGAAAAACCTGTCGCGCCTCCGCTTTGTCCAGCACAAACCTGATATGGAATGATCGTGATTTGAACCACGGAACGCAGCAGTGAGAAGCCGGCGCGCTGCCACCTGAGCCATGGAGGCTCTGTTAAGAAATTCCAGTACCGTTTCTGTTCTTTTACCATGTTAATGGAATGATTAACGCAACCGTTTATAAGAGTCTAGCCAGTTAGTATTCCAGGTTTTGTTCAGTCATACAGGTATTGTTTAAACGGTGATTGGTGGTGCTGGTGATTATTGATGTGAGAGGAAGTACTACTAGTCAACTATCCTATATATAACACTGTTCAGAGAGGGATGGGGCGGCGGGAGAAGGGATCCGACACTTCGAAAAATGAAGGTATCAGCCAGTGTTCGCGACGCACCGAGAAATGGAAGACCATCCACCAGACTTGAAATTTGTGTTGACGTGGAAAAATCTATCGAACAATCTCCGGTGAAATCCATACGGAAACGTGCGTCAGAGTTGGGGATACCGGAATCAACCACGAGGAAACACATCAAAGAGTATTTGAAGATGATGTGTTAGCGTCTATTGAGTGTAAATTAATTATCAGATGATGATTTGGAGAGACGTGTTGATGCTTGTGGTCGGATGCTGCAACAATTCCAAACAATGGCGCAGAAGTCATGTTCACTGACGAATCGCAGCTCCCGTAGTCTCTATGTTTAATTTTGGGGAAAAGAAAATCTACATTTTTTCAATAAATCGAGCGAAACCCACCTCACGACATGATCTGTTAGGCCCATATTTTTTTATCGTTCTGTTAATCAGAACAGTTAGGCCTGCCTCCAGATGATTAATAACTGGTTCATCCCGCAACTGAAAAATGCGAGGGATCTTAGACGTTGTTTGGTTTCAAAACGATGGGGCGCCGGATCACTTCGCAGTGGCTGATGGACAACGTCTGAACGCAGTCTTTGGGAATCACTGGATCGGTCGAGGATCGGACAATGATCCAGCTGCTCTTCCATGGACACCAAGGAGCGCTGATCTAACAACACCCGGTGACGCACTCTGGGGTTACATCAAGGAACAGGTGAGGAAGCAGCGGTATGTTGGAAGCACCGCCGTCTCAATCTCTGGAAGTGATGATCTGAAAAATGCGGTGCGAGAAGGTTTCCAGCCAATGACCTTAAGGATTTTCTTTAACATAAGCTTCAGAACGTGGCGGCGTATTCAGCTGTGCAGAAGATGTAAATAGAAATAAATAATGAGCATACAAACCAAGCCCCATGAAGCGACAGCCCCAAAGGGCAACGGCCTACCAAGCGACCGCTGATCAGCCCGAAGGCCTACATATTACAAGGTATCGCGTGGTCAGCACTACGGATCCTCTCGGCCGTTATTCTTGCCTTTCTAGACAGGGGCCGATATCTCACCGTCAGATAGCTCCTCAGGTGTTATCACGTAGGCTGAGTGAACTTTGAACCAGCCCTCAGCGCAGATAAAAATCGCTGACATGGCCGGAATCGAACCCGGGACCTACGGGTAAGAAACAGACATGCTACCCCTACACCGTGAGGCCAGCAAATAATATGTTTTGACTTTAATTTAATTTAGGGGTATACTGACTTTGTGCGCACCCTGTAATTACTTAGGCTTGGTGCACCTCAAACCAACCCTCGGGTTCAGGTTAAAATCCTTGGCCTGGCCGTGAATCGAACCTGGGGCCTCCGGGTGAGAGGCAGGCATTCTACCATAGTCCGCGTGACTATAGTTCTTCCACTAAATGAAATGTCTACCTAACCGACACCAACGCAATAAGCACCACAGATTGGCAGAACAGGACACAATTAGTACATTTAAGAGATGCTAATTTAGTAACTGTCGCAGAGGAAGTCCCTACTTACAGAATCAACACTCCTCAAGCAACAAGAAAACTACAAATGAACGTAATGAGATACTGTATGTTACACAATCAGACACCATGATAAACAGTGCGGTCATTCAAAGTCAAGGATACGACCCTTCACATTGTCATTATACGCCACCGAATGAAGATACTAACTCGTTCTCCATTAAAGGAAAGACTTCAATACTTGATACTGGTCTTTACTTTCTCTCGATCAATCATCCATTCCTAAGGATCGTGATCTCCCTAAAAATTCGCAATGTTGTTCTCTCAATCATACGCTAACAATTCTCACCACCGTCTCCAGAGATTCTCCCACATAAACTTTTCTCGGATACAGCAGGTCTTCTTCTTCTTCTTCACCCTCCACTTCATATTATAATCATTATTGCTATTTTTTTAAAACGTTTACGACAATTGGAGACCACAATAAGCAACATTTACATAATATGTGAAGCTTATTTCCAAAAGGCACCAAATCAAAAAAAAAAAAAAATCGAAATTGAGATTATGATGGAAAACGTACGTTGATAGGTAGCTCCATCGTATGAAAGAAAAATAAATAGCGAAAACGAGCTAAATCGATATCAAACAGGGCATTAAAAATCTCGTTTGATGCCAATAAGTACCAAATCCTATGGCCTGAATGTGCCAATACATACCATATCCATGCAGCCAATGAGAAGCCATTTCTGGGTCACGTGAACAGCAGTAAAATGGCCGCGCTATGTTTACATGACGTGAAGTGACAGTTTTCTTACGAAGTTGGTAATACTAATGCATGATATATCTGTCTATAAAAAGAACTAAGTTTCTTTTGTGGGTTCTAGGGAGTATTTCTGTCCTTATTTTGTGTGCTAAGTGTGTGACAGCGTGATCTAGCGTATCTGTGATCGTTTAATGGTGTTTTTAGGACCATATTTATCTTTATTTTTGTGCCCTAAGTGTCATCCATCTTGTTTATTACTACAATCGATCCACAGATATTACTATTTAGAGGGTAACTCGTTTATATTTGATCATTAGCTTTGCCCTAATTGGCACCCACTTTGTTTCGTTTGTCGTTGTAGCCACTGCCACTTAGAGAGTTTTCAACATGCCAGAAATAGCTACACAGAGCGATCTAAAGGGTTTTCTGCAGAACATGCAAGAACGATTTTGATAGTGATTGCTATTCGGTGGAATGCGAAGGATGCGAAACTTGGCATCATAAGAAATGTGCTGGTTTAACGCAGGGGGAATTCGACACTGTAAAACGAACTAACTGCAAATTGACATGGGTATGTGATGAATGTAAAGCAAAGATGAAAAGCTTGGGAAATTATGAGAGCACTCTGTTCAGAATGATGAAAGACATGGAAGATATGAAGCAATATATGAAGTTGATATTCGTAGAGAACAACTCCTCAAGAAACCGAGGAAGGGAGACAGATGTAGATATAGATATAGGGAAGAACATAAGTGAAAAGGAGACCAGGCCAGAGGACGAAGTAGCGCACCACCCGCAAGATTGCAGAAACAGCGTGAATAATGAAAAACGATCATATGAGATCTCCCCAGCTGAGCAGATAATTATAAACACGTCTGCTGTAGCTACTAAGATCAACACAAATGAAAAGAAAGAGAAGGGCGATCATGATAAGTCATGGAAAAGTGGAAATCGAGACGGAGCACAGATGAGGGAGGAAGTTTACCAGATGGTGGAAGAAGATATCGGTAGTTTTAAGCCTGACGCAAGCAAAGGTACAAATAGGATTGTCTCTCAGATGACGAGACAACTTAGACCAACACCCAGACAGGACGCTAACGAAGTTCAGAAGGAAGTCACCAGACGATGGGAAAGGAAAGATACGGACGGCTATACAGATGCAGGCCCGCATGAAGTTACCGTGCGAATGGGAAGCGATGGGAGGGAACCTGCAAAAGCTGAAAATACTAGACTCAAAATGACACAAAGAACACAAAGAGGGACAGCTATAACATCCAAAGGCAACTTAACCCTTTGTTGCCTGACGGTACTTTAAAGTACTATCTCATATTTCATGGCTTTGGAATTATTCAGTAAATCCTACCCTTGTATTTTCCTCATGGTACTTTCAAGTAACTAAGTAATTCTTGAAACAGAGATATTTCATTTTTGAGGTTGGTATTGATGAAAAACGCGGGAGATCGTTTTATTCTTAGGAGTGTAGTCATAGTGTTACCACTGTAAACAAATTACATTTTGATTGATTATGTCATAACTCCTATTGTTTCATTCGACCTGCAAGTGATCTTAGTACATGTAAGTATGCTTATGTAATGCAATAAAATACTCAAATTGATGAAATTTGCAATTGGTGTGGATATATAGCTAGTAAATGGCGAGGTACTTAGAAGTACCGTCAGGCCATATGGAGGGTCTCATGTTAGTCATATCCAAAACCGAAAGTAATGTTTTCCTTCGATTGACATCAGTGTTTTTCTATGGAAAGACAGTAAAGGTGTGTGCTTAGTATCTAATTTCCATGGAACAGAAGCCACAACTGTTTCTAGGAAACAGACGGATGGAAGTAATGTTACTGTTGATTGCCCGGTTGTTGTGCAAGACTACAGTGCACACATGGGTGGAGTGGACCATGCTGACAGACTTCGAGGCGTATATGGTTTAGACCGTCGATCCAAAAATGGTGGCATAGATTATTTTTGGGGAATGATTGAGATAGCATTTGTCAATGCCTATATCATATACTGTAATCTGCATGAAAAAGTCCCTCTTATGGCATTCCGGCGTAAAGTGGCCCTAGGACTGATGAACCAGAAAGAAACTCCTCTTCCAGGAAAACTTTCACGTGATATGAGGTCACCAAAGTCACCAGAGCAAACTTGTCTACCAAAAAGGAGGAAAACAGAATATTCTGTGCCCAGTGATGTCAGACTAAGTAATCGTGGAAATCATTTTGTTGTTTTTGTAAAAAGAAGTGGTCGAATTGAGGTGTGTTCGAGAAAGAAGGTGTAGTCAAGACCGCATTCAAAGTGTACTACATGTAGTGTTTTTCTTTGCTGCAATGAAAAAAAGAACTGTTGCAGAGTATCATAATGTGTCAGCTGTATAGGATGTATGCAAGCTGTTCTACATATGAACAATAATGTTAGAAAACTTCACTCTTATTGCACATATTTGCTTTAAATTTTGCTTTTACATTTTTGTAATAGTTTTAGGTATGAAAAACATGTTCAACTAATATTTTGAGACAATATATGTGATATAATTCCAAAATGTGAACATTATTATCTACCCAAATATGAAGCCTCCTATATGTCTGACGGTACTTAAAAGTACCAGGCCCCAAAAACATACCAAAAATTAAAATTATGATTAGTAAGTATTAGCATTTACTATTTGAACATATTCCATTAGAATAAGGTGAAAAAATCAAGTATACTTATTATTTTTCACTATTCAGGCAAAAAAAAAGGGTTAAAACTAAGGGCGACAGACAGGATGGCTTGGATTTATATAGGACGAGTACACCAGGACATAACTCCAAATGATGTAATCGACTACTTGGTGGACAAGGGGATCAAAGACGGAGTTAAATGTGAAGAACTCCGAACCAAAGGAGAAAATAAAGCCTTCAAGGTCGGAATTCCTCTAGAAAGCAAAGATAAAGTGTACGAGCCATCTTTCTGGCCAACGGACGTAATTTTTCGTCCCTTTCGTTTCAGCTCAAATAGACAGTAAAACTTCATGGCACATGAGAGACTCAGAAGTGAAGCTATTACTATGGAGCGTTGCGGGCCTGTTAAATGTAGCCATCTTAGAGCCAGAGGATATTTTTAATCGCTATGACGCAGTGATAATGTTAGAAACCTTCCTAACCTCAGAGTGGACAGCAATCAAGCATTACACAGTTAACGTACTAGCAGAACAAGGACTCACAGGAAGACCAAAAGGAGGAATCACATGCCTCCTCACACCGAAATGCATGCCCATTAAAGCTATACACAGAACTAATAATGTCTTAGTAGTAAAAAACTTAACTGTGTATTCTCAACGGTGATGAGGATGACTTCCTGCTGCTAACTCCGGATGCTGCACGCTGGATCGAAGAATTAGACATTCAATTGTGAAGCACAAGTTGCTTTGTTTCTCAACTGTAAATATGTATATATGTATATTACTGATTATGTCTGTATAAGCCATACGGTAAATAATAATAAATAATGTGTATTATCATTTGTGCGTACTTCCAACCGGACTTCAATTCTCTCCAAATGATAGATGAAATAGGCACAGCCTTGAGCACAACAAACAGAAATGACGGCATCATCTTTGCGGGTGACTTCAACTGCAGAGTATATGTTCCTTCGCAAAAATCAAGAGAAGTCTTAGAATACTTGGAAGAGGAAGGATTATCCATGGTTAACAGAAGCGAAGACAAATCATATATAAGTCATAATGGCACCAGCACCATAGACCTGATCTTTACAAACCTGAGTAAACTAAAACCAATAGGACAGAAAATTATCCTAAACCCAGTAAGGAAACATCAGATGGTAGAAACCATGCTTCTGATTAAAGGTGATTATGATCGAGAGGAGATTGAAACCCGTAGGATATCGAGGAAATTCCTCCAGCACGAAGTATGTGAGACAGACAACTAGGCAATTGTGAAGATGGTGGTGGAAGGCAACCTGGAGGAAGCGGCTAACAAGCTAGAAGATTTACTGCAAGGCGCAGACATTTCAGAGCCTAAATTTAAAAGGAAAGCAAAGCCCTAGTTTAAGAGAAATTGCTACATGGCAAGAAAGACTGCACTGAAAGCGCTGCACGCAGCCCTTAAAGCCCCAAGCACCAATCTACTGGAAGATTATACCAACAAGAGACGGACCTCTAAGGCACTCACAAAGCAGGAGAAAAAGCTATTTCAGGAACAGGAAGAACAAAGATTGATAGAAAAAGCAGAGCAATGGCCGTATAAAGCTCTTAACCCAAGACTCCCAAAATATCCGCGAAATATTCCTATTGAGGTTTGGGAGAATCATGTGGGCCACGTATTAAGTACAAGAGACACACGTCCTTGCAGTATTATAGCTCAAACACCCACGGGAGAAGAAGACCTAGACACTGAACGGTTTACATTCAAGGAAGTAGAAGATGCTATAAACAGCTCCAAGAATAATAAGGCTTGCGGTCCGGATAATATCTACAATGAACACATCAAAATTGCTTTCCCGACACTAAAAGAAGCAATAACATATGTCTTGAACGAATGCCTTAAGCAAGGAACGATTCCAAGCAGCTGGAGAAAGTCCACAGTCAAAATGATATATAAAGGAAAGGGAAGCACTGAAGAGCCAAACGCTTATAGAGGCGTCGCTCTCGAATGTACGATGCTAAAGATCCTAACAAAACTCTTACGTCAACGCCTGACTAGAGAAGTCGATTCCAAACTACCAGAAGAGCAATTCGGTTTTAGAAGAGGAAGGAACACGATTCAGGCCATCAAGTGTCTACTGGATGATATTGAAGCAGATACAACTAGAGCGGGAGGCAAGCTGTACACCATTTTCGTCGACTTCTCCAAAGCCTTCGACTCTATCAGCCGAAAAATCATAATGGAGAAACTAGACAGATTAATAGAAGTAATGCAAGTCTCAAACGCCTAATTCAGAACATACTGGCCTCAAACTGCATAGAAATTAGTGACGGAATAGTGAAGTCCAACCCAATTCAACAAACCACCGGTGTACTACAGGGGGATCCACTAACCCCAGTACTATTTATAATTGCTACGGCGGACATTATAGAAGTAATCCCTGAAGAAACAAGCATATATATGTATGCAGACGATATCGTGATTGCCTCGAGGTCCAGCGAGAAACTGCAAGAGACACCTGACACGTTGGTGAAGTGGACAGAAGAGAATAAACTTCAGTTAAATGAGGAAAGGACAGTATCAATGACATTTAGGAAAGGAGGTAAAGCATCAGAGTTTCATATACATGGGAGACCTTTAAAGAATGTATCGAACTTCAAGTATTTGGGAGTCACACTACAAACTATAAGTAAAGTTTTCTCTACCCACATCAATGACAGGATAAATGCAGCAATCAGAGCCATCAACGACATACAGAATTTGAATAAGTTGTCTATCAAAACAGCCCTGAAATAATTTGTCCTCAAAGTGTCACCAGTGATCACCTATGATTTAGAAATTGTATGGCCGCATCTAAAAATGAAACATTTCGAACAACTAGAAAAAGTGAAAGCTATGTTTCTGAAAAAAGCACTATGTGTCTCGAAGTATACGCCTTCAAGGCTTGTTTATGAGTTAACTCGCGAACCTTTCTACGTAGAGGATCTCCGTTGTCACCTACCACATCTACAGTTCATAGAGAAATTAAGAGCAAAAAGAGACATATGGAGCGAATTTTACTCGACGGACGCAATGATTTAGGAGTAGGATATGAGCTCAGACACTTTATTACACGCTTTGCAATACACGGATTTCATTATAAGCTGTGTAAAACTAAGAAATTCCATCAACCAGACACGGACTGTGTATGTGAACGTTGTGGTAAGAGCTGTGAAAGTTATCATGCCATGATTTGTACTTGTTGGCGCGAATCGATGATAGCCTTCTGCAGAGATGACTAATGCTGTGTATTCATGTAAATATATTTTGGCCATCGGCTGCAATAAAATATATTATTATTATTATTATTATTATCATTATTATTATTATTATTATTACTCTGTGCTATTTGTTTTTCAAAAGTATGGAATCAGATATCTCAGATGAGTACTGTGATACTCCTGAAGAAGTAAATAAAGCAAGGAAGAGGGTATTAGCTCCATATAAATGGAAGAAGACGCATACTAAAGTGCAAAAATACGAGAGTAAAGCGACTGTTAAACCAAAAATTGCTTGTTTCCACAATCTCGGTGAGTTTTGTAGAGCCCGTGATTTAACTGAAACAAGAAATAGTAGCGTTTCATGGTGCCGTCTAGGAGATTAAAGATGCTGTTTCTAAAAAAAAATTATTGTTTCGTATATGGATGTTGTATCACCAGAAAGGCATGGGTCTAATTAAAAGACACAATGTACATGTGTTTTGAACAAAATGACGATTAAATTTAAAGCTAGAAGTGATAGTGGTGTTCTCAGTGTGTGTAGAGACACTTTTTGAGCCTCCTGAATGTCGGTTGAAGGAAAGTTGAGAATGTGCTAAGGAGAAGAAAGAGAATGGTGATATAGGCAAAAAAACTAGAGGAGGTTCAAGAATTTTGCATGATTTTGTTGTCATATATTAGCATTTTCATTATTTATTTCACTTTTAGTACTGGATAATATTATCCATTGTCTAGTTCACAAGTTATTTACTATATTCATGTTCTTCAGACACAAACTACAATCATAATTCCTTAAGTTCAGTACTGATACGTTGCATTATTTTCATTGTTTTGTTCAATTTTATTTAATGTTATTTAAATAATCTATGCCTTCACTGTAAATACCTTAAATATAATTATTGTGTCACTAAATACAGTCAGTTTTATCGAAGATTCTGATGAGTGCAGTGAAATTTATGTTTTTCAGGTGAAGGTATTTCGAGTTTCAGTGCCAAAAAGTTCCAAATCCATTATTTTCTTTGAATATTTCCTAAACTAGTTAAGCTTAAAAAGAAATAATTTGTATAACAATACATTTATTCTATCTGAACATAATAAAAGTGCTCAAATGAGTTTTCAGTTGAAATTTTACACTCTGAGCGTTTTTCTTCTCTCCTGTAAAATATTACTTTTTGGATTTGGAGCCTTTTAGAAATGAGCTTCTCATATGGTAAAACTGTTCTTAGTCAACCGTTTGTCTTCCGTTCTAAATAGGTCATAGAACTTGAGTCATAGCTTCTTGAGGGATTCCACCGCCCGTTTGTTTTCCTCTCGTCCTCGCAACCTGTATTGTCTAGCCACGACCTTTGGGCCCATTATCTTTCGAAGGATCTTTATTTCAAATTTCTCATCTTCTCTCAGACCAGCCTTTCCAGTAATTGGGAGGCATTCACTTCCATAGTACAGCTGGGCAGATAAAACACAACCGTTCGCGCAACACAACCGTTGTCGAATGAAACCGTTGCAAGAAAATAACAGTTGCAGTTGCACTGGCGTTCTGCTGTTGCGTTATTTGCCAGCACCGATCAAGAGGCATTTCACGTTTCACAACCGGTACATATACACAACTGCCGTCCGCAATCGTTGCATTTCTTGACAATGGAGGTTTTCAATGTAACTGAATAACTCACAGGTCAGGTAGGCCTTTCCGGAGAGTTGCCCTGTTATAGAGACCGTGCCAAGGTCTGTCTAGGGAGGTCAAGTCACGAATGCTACTTATGGAGCCGCCATATTGGGTCTTCAAGTGAGCGTAACCGAAGGCAAGTCTATTCGAATTTAGGGGATTTCGGTACCGTACATTGAAATAAACCCAAAATACCTAACATTTAAATGACATGAATACATTCACAGCTATTTGAATAGGAAGATAATTAACAAAACATGTTTTTTTTAAAAAAACAAGAATCAACAGTAAAGCTCATGTCCTACTCTTTTACTTCCTTACGACTTGGTCTGACTGTGTTTCTTATTAATATCATCAGTCAAATACGTAATCTTATTGACAGAAGCATAGAAATCTGTACAGTACCTCCGTCATATTATGATTAGCGGTGCATGAAATAATGAACTTGAAGTTCTAAAACTCAATTGTAGTACATTACCCTCAGCGTTTTCCTTATAAGAAAGTAATTACTGATATTGCGTTTCTAAACGGTTACAGCAGTGTGTTGACAAACACTGAATGCCTCTTGAGTTCAGTGCATTAAATTATGTATGGCAACTGTTGTTATCCATTCATGTGGTAATAGTTTTGGATTCCAAGGCAAAAATAGTCTGTACATATAACTTACAACAAGAGTGATGTTCTTAGCTACTCTGAACTAGTTCATTGATAACCCATGCAGCTATATAGTACAAAGTGGTGGTGGTGATTATTGTTTTAAGAGAAAGTACAACTAGGCAACCATCCTCTATTAACACTAATCAGAAGAAAACAAATGGAAGGGGTCCAACACTTCGAATAATGAAGGTATCGACCAAAGAAAGATGAAGGCCACAAAGTGCGTGGAAATGAAAAACTTCCTAGGCTTCGAATGCGCTAATACCGTCGCGGTTGGAAAAGAACAACTGTTGACCAGGGGAGGTCGGATGGGATAGAAAAAGTGAGAGCCGGACACAAGTAAGTGAAAACGATGTCAAGACTCAGCTAAGGGCCTCGTGGTCACAACCCAGAATATATTTCCCCCCTGCGAGTGGGGGGCAGTAGAATAACATCAACGGTATCTCCTGCCTGTCATAAGAGGCGACTGAAAGAGTACTCAGGAGCATGGGTTGGCGACCACGGGGCTCTTAGCTGAGTTCTAACATTGCTTCCACCTACTTCTGTCAGGCTCCTCACTTTCATCTATCCTATCCGACCTCCGTTGGTCAACTCTTGTTCTCAATCAATCAATCAATCAATCAATCAATCAATCAATCAATCAATCAATCAATCAATCAATCAATCAATCAATCAATCAATCAATCAATCAATCAATCAATCAATCAATCAATCAATCAATCAATCAATCAATCAATCAATCAATCAATCAATCACCACTGATCTACATTTAGGGCAGTCGCCCAGGTGACAGATTCCCTATCCGTTTCTACCTAGACTTTTCTTAAATAATTGCAAAGAATTTGGAAATTCTAACTGCTCTTCTTATAAAGGAATGTTCACCCCAAATCGTCCTCTTGAATTCCAACTTTACCGGGCGAGTTGGCCGTGCGCGTAGAGGCGCGCGGCTGTGAGCTTGCATCAGGGAGATAGTAGGTTCGAATCCCACTATCGGCAGCCCTGAAGATGGTTTTCCGTGGTTTCCCGTTTTCACACCAGGCAAATGCTGGGGCTGTACCTTAAGTAAGGCCACGGCCGCTTCCTTCCAACTTCTAGGCCTTTCCTATCCCATCGTCGCCATAAGACCTATCTGTGTCGGTGCGACGTAAAGCCCCTAGCAAAAAAAAAAAATCCAACTTTATCTTCATATTGTGATCTTTCCCACTTTTAAAAACACCACTCAAACTTATCTGTCTACTAATGCCACTCCACACCATCTCCCCACAGTCAGCTCAGAACGCACCACTTAGTTGAGTAGCTCTTCTCCTTTCTCCCAAATTTTCTCAGCCCAAAATTCGGAAATATTTTCTAATGATACTCTTTCAATTAATGTAGAGAAATGAGGTAATCCACTTAATCAATACAATACAAAATTAGTACTTCAATTTATTTTAATCGTGATACTAGTTTCGGCCTATTGATAGACTATTAGGCCGTCATCAGCCATGAGATCATAAAAATCTTTAAAAGCTAATTGGCTGTCTATTTTTGTTTACCTTCATTTTAATGCGTTGGATCCCTTCACTTTTTTCTCTCTGATTAGTGTTAATAGGGGATGGTTGCCTAGTTGCACTTCCTCCTAAAACAATAATCACCACCACTATCACCAGAATCGATTGTGCAGGTCCATGCCCCTCAGCAAGGCTGCAGTGAAGAATAAAAGCTGACTTCTTCCAGCAACTAGAAGTTAGTATTAGTGAGGAGAACCTAATAAATTCGAATAGGTTACTGTAATGCCCAGGTAGGAGTAAATACAACTGGATATGAAGGGATTTCGCGGCCTTTCAGATATGGGACAAGAAACACGGAAGGAGAACTTCTACTTGATTTGTACTTGAGGAATAACTTGCTGATAAATACATGGTTCCAGAAGATATAAAATCATAAAATGAAACGGTTCAGCTAAGATGGTAGCTATAAGACCCAATATGGCCGCCACCACAAAGGATTGTGGTAGCGTGACCAGACCTTCCTAGACTGACCTTGGACCGTGCGAATGGCGAGTGGTGCGCTCTTGCGACTACCTCAGGAAACGTTTGATGGGGTAAGCTGCAGGCCAGCGCTCGAGTTAGTTCATGACGGTATTAACTGAAAGAATGGAGAGCCGAACGAGTAAAAGTAAACAAAACTTTCACTCATCTCCCAGCAAGGAATTGACATTAACATTTATTGTAGGGGACTTTTCTTTCAAATTAAAATGAACTAGCCTCGTTGTGTTAACCCTGTTTTATTATGAGACATAAGGTGGGTTTTACAGCATGGTAAGCCTCTCAACATTGGCCAAAAAAGAGAAAGCAATGTCTCCTCAACCCCTAATAGCGTTTGGGACCGAATACAATATATCTTTGTTACTGTTAGTTCTCTGCATTGAAAACGTTGAAGTACGCGAGTGAGCAAAATAAAAAGATAAAAGTGCATACACGTGCCCCTCAATGTGACACTACCGGTACCCGTAACGACATATTCCGAATTAATGGCAGATAATACTGAAAATAAAACCTTTCCAGTAAGGGAATGGCAGTACACAGGGATTGCTCATGCCTTGAAATTTTCACAGTGATACTTCCCTTAGAGAAATATACAAACAGTGCATATAAGTTGATGTTCAAAACATACATGGATATCTGCACTTGGTTGTAGTAGACGTGACCATCTCTAATATTAATTTCATCTTGTTGTGTCACATACGAATACGGTACATTGCTCCGTTTCTCTTGAATAATAGGCTTTCCTTTACACGAAGAAAGGACACTTAATTTCCAAGAAAGAAAAGCCATTGGGATGAAATACTATCCCGTCTGGACTCGAACACATCAATGGCTGTTCTACTTTGATACACACTCCCACCTGTTTTACAAAACAGTCAATTGAGTTTGCAGTACTCAGCCACCGTAAGTTGTTCAGTGTTCCTACCGTACCTCATCGCATCCATAGCTAAATGGTTAGCGTGCTGGCCTTTGGTCACAGGGGTCCCGGGTTCGATTCCCGGCAGGGTCGGGAATTTTAACCATCATTGGTTAATTTCGCTGGCACGGGGCTGGGTGTATGTGTCGTCTTCAACATCATTTCATCCTCGTCACGACGCGCAGGTCACCTACGGGTGTCAAATCAAAAGACCTGCACCTGGCGAGCCGAATATGTCCACGGACACTCCCGTCACTAAAAGCCATACGCCATTTCATTTTTACCTCATCGCAGGTGTGTTAAGGAATGTGGAAATTAGAAATGACCTTACAAGCTGATCATAATCACCACTTCTTAGTATCTTAATCTGATGAGCTGGCAGAGAAGCATAATTTTCTTTGTTTGAACCATGCAGCACAGCGATATTGAAACCTTGTGTCAAATGCAATTTTTTACATCTGTTCTGTTGTAACTGTAACATTTGCGATATAAAATAGTTGCACATCTTGAGGCAAGAAATCGAGATAATTCACGGGTTTGATTGATAACCTAACAGCACCTATGGACTGCATTGGTATTCTGATTTTGTACTTCGTTCAGACACTTGATCAAATCCTCAATTTCACTACGTTCTACAGCATGATCTACAACGTTTTGTAGAATGGAACTTGCCACCACGTAATTTTCACTCTCACATTCGGATTTAAGCATGTCAGTGAGGGCACACTCAATATGTTTTTACTCGTTGGTGCAAACAAGTTTTATTGAAAGTTGTTGATTCTGTTTGTTCAGCAACGTGGACGTATGGTTTCAACAGTTCTATCTTCTCTCCTTTCGAAAATAGATCCTTACGAGCACACTTAGGTTTATTTTTCCCATTGTTGTACATTGGTTGTTTTGGAGGAATCCCTCTCGGAGTTAATAAAGGAACACAAAGCAGATATGTGCTGACCTGCTTTGCATCCACAATCACCGTCAACAATGTTCCTGTTACTGTCAATCTAAAAATAAATAAAAATACTTATAATGAGGAATTATTTAACGCATCACCTTTAGGAATTAAATATTTTGGTTATAATCTTTGAAGTACACTCAAGAAGAAGTTGTCGCCATGAATTGCGGGTCGGTTGCCCTTCCACATTTATTATTTATAAAGTGAAAATCGGTCGGGATTTGAACCACAGTCGCCGGAACTTGAAGCAAGCCGCTCGCTACCTCCTTTATAATACTAGAATAACTGAGAAAAACTGGCATGCTTTCCCTATGTTAGCTTAGCTGCTAGCCTCTGACATTAGTGACCGTGGTTCGAACCTCAGTGTCACTGAAGTGCGATTTTCAGTTGAAAGAATTGTGTTTCAGGAAAGGCATCCGACTCTAAATTCATGATTACAACTCTTACAGGACTCAGTGTTTTGTCTGTAGATTGCTCATAATTTAAAAAGAATGGTATTTCTGTATCGGTCATGTCCACAGTAACAAGGAAATTCCATTTTTACTTTTCCGTAATGTCTGTCTGTCTGTCTGTCTGTCTGTCTGTCTGTCTGTCTGTCTGTCTGTCTGTCTGTCTGTCTGTCTGTCTGTCTGTCTGTCTGTCTGCCTGTCTGTCTGTATTTATGTATGTATGTATGTATGTATGTATGTATGTATGTATGTATGTATGTATGTATGTTTGTTTGTTTGTTTGTATGTACACGCATCACTAGAAAACGGCTGAAGATAATTCAATAATCTATATATCTATATATATAAAATAAGAGTTTTGTCTGTACATTGCTCAGAATTTGAAAATAATGGTATTTCTGTATCGGTCATGTCCATAGTAACAAGAAAATGCACTTTTTACTTTTCCGTAATGTCTGTCTGTCTGTCTGTCTGTCTGTCTGTCTGTCTGTCTGTCTGTCTGTCTGTCTGTCTGTCTGTCTGTCTGTCTGTCTGTCTGTCTGTCTGTCTGTCTGTCTGTCTGTCTGTCTGTCTGTCTGTCTGTACACGCATCACGAGAAAACGGTTGAAGAGAATTTAATGAAAATCGGTATGTGAAGTCGGGGGATGAGCCTCTACAATCTAGGCTATAAATCATTTTACTCACTCTGAGTGAAATGGTAGTTTAGGGGAAGGCCTAAAATTGAATTCTCAACTATTTATGTTATTAGTGGTCTAATGAAAATCGGTATGTGAAGTCGGGGGATGAGCCGCTACAATCTAGGCTATAAATCATTTTACTCACGCTGAGTGTAATGGTAGTTTAGGGGAAGGCCTAAAATTGAATTCTCAACTTTATGTTATTAGTGGTCGTATTTTAAAGAAAATGGGTATGCAAAGTTGGGGAATAAATTGCTACAATCTAGGCTATCAATAATTGTATTCACGCTGAGAAAAATGGTAGTTTAGGGGAAGGCCTAAAATTTAACTTCTCAAATATTGTTGTTATTAGTAGTCCTATCTTGATGATAATCGGTATGCAAAGTCAGGAAATAAGTCGCTATAGTCTAGGCTGTAAATTATTTTATTCACGCTGAGTGAAATGGTAGTTTAAGGGAAGGCCTAAAATGTAATTCTCAAATATTTATTATTAGAAGTGTAGTCGATGAATGCTAGATAACCAAGGTTAGTATTAAATTTCCTATTATTCATGTCTTATACATTGTTACCGTACTGGCTATGATCACCAAGATATTAATGAATTTGGATTTTTGTTACTAAGTCCATATCAGCGGCGAGTAACGAGAAAATCGGTAAACAGTATTTAATGAAAATCGGTATGTAAAGTCGGAGAATAAGAAACTACAGTTTACGGTATAAAATATTTTACAAATCACCGAGTCGAAAGAAAACTAAATGTGTAGTAGATAGGATTACTGCTGCGTACAGAGTATTTTTTATTTGATTTCCGTCGCACCGACATAGATAGGTTTTAGGCGACGATGGGATAGGAAAGGGCTAGGAGTGCCTTAGGCCTTAATTAAGGTACAGGCCCAGCATTTGACTGGTGTGAATGAGGGAAACCACGGAATACCATCTTCAGCGCTGCCGACAATGGGGTTCGAATCTACTATCTCTCGGATACAAGCTCACAGCTGCGCACCGCTAACCACACGGTCAACTCGCCCAGTCGGACAGAGTGTAACAGCCTGCCTGAATAATGATGGGAAGTAGCTGGGGAGTTAGATAACTTTCTGCTTTAGCATGCCATTCCCCTGGTTTATAAATTTTCTGATACTACTGGTACGTAACACACTGGATCAGCATAGCATTGGGGGTATTCAATCCCTACTCTGAGGCACTGATTGGAATGAACAGTGTGCATATTTAGCGGAATTATGACAGATGAGTGTTCATGGCAATCTGTTGCCTGGTCATTCCAGCTCTGGAACTTTGGACTATTAGATTGGCACCGCAATCTAACCGCAGCACTGTTCGTTAAAAGTGATAAAACGTGCGGCTTTCCATTTCATCAAGTATTTTATATGATAGCATTGCTTTCAATCGCTATATTCATACGTTTTTGTAATGACCTATGTTGATTTCAGTTAGGAAAACCACACAGTCAGTCTTTCTGAGAATCCCGTAGCGAAGCACGGGTACATCAGCTAGTCGGTAATAAAGTCGGGGAATAAGTCGCTACAATCTAGGCTGTAAATAAATTCATTCACGCTGAGTGAAATGGTAGTTAGGGGAAGTCCTAAAATTTAATCCTCAAATATTTATGTTATTAGTGGTGATATCTTAATGAAAATTGGTCTGCAAAGTCGAGGAATAAGTCGCTACAATCTAATTCGCATTGATTGAAATGGTAGTTTAGGAAGGCCTAAAATTTAATTCTCAAATATTTATGTTATTAGTGGTGATATCTTAACGAACATTAGTGTGCAAAGTCGAGGAATAAGTTGCTACAATCTAGGCTGTAAATAAATTCATTCACGCTGAGTGAAATGGTAGTTTAGGGGAAGGCCAAAAACTTTATTCTTAAATATTCACGTTATTAGTGGTCTGATCTCTTTGAAAATTTGTATGCAAAGTCGGAGAACGAGCCACTAAAATCTGGCTATACATCATTTTATTCACGCTGAGTGAAATGGTACTTAGGGGGAAGGCATAAAATTTAATTTTCAAATATTTATATTATTAGTGGTCGTGTCAATAAATACTACATAACGAAAGTCATATTGAATTAAATTTCCGACCATTTATGTCTTATACATTTACCGTACCGGCTATGATAACACAGATATTTATGAATTTGTATTTTTGTTGCTAAGTCCATATCAACGCCGAGCCACGAGAAAATGGGTAAACAGAATTTAGTGAAAATCCGTATATAGAGACGGCAAATAAGAAACTACACTCTAAGCTATAAACAATTTTATTCAAACTGGATTCAATTGTAGTTTAGGGGAAGGCGCCTAAAATTTAATTTTTTTATACCTATGTTATTGGTCCTTTCGAAAAGTACTACATAACAAATGTTACAGAGAATGCCATTTTCGACCTTGTATATTTATTCAATTTTACCGTACCGACTATGAAAGGAGTGGTCTTTCAGAGTCGGAAGAAAACTAAATGTGAAGGCCTACAATATCGAAAGCGCATAACATTGATGAACAATAACATTACATTGACCATTGTTAGTGGCGGTGTTCTTTATCTTTTATAGATGGGATTACTGCTGCATACCGAGTATATTAGCTTGACTGATTACTGGCGGAAAATAGCCGGGGAGTGAGAAAACTTTCTTCTTTAGCATGCCATTCCTCTGGTTCATACATTTTCTGATACAGCTGGTACGTAACATACCGGTTCATCATAGTATTCCAGCTGTTCGATCCCCACTCTGACGCGCTGTTTTCGAATGAGCAGTGTGCACACTTAAGGCAGACTCACTTAGTAGTAGTAGTAGTAGTAGTAGTAGTAGTAGTAGTAGTAGTAGTAGTAGTAGTAGGCCTATGGCCTGGTCTAGAATAACAATTTAAGCCTATTCCAAATTATAGCACCACAATTCACTAAATTACTCAAAATTCAACCCTGAAAAGAGCCGTTTCTTAAGCTTCTTCCTCCTCACTTTTATTAAATTCTACATTCATTTTATTCCAAATTAGCAGTGAAGAGGGGGTTTCTTCTTTGGCTTGGAGGAGAAATTTTCCTCTAAGTCAGATAGATTTTTCCGCCGCCAGTGTAGTGAATTGATATTTACCGACTCATCGTGTACTCCTAGAAAATAGTTCAGTAAAAGGGCATGATTTTTGCCCTAGAAGTCTCCACTATTCGACCTCCTCCCCGCCGAAAAAAGAACAAGAGTGTTCACGGATCACGGCTGTCTGCGGCTTGGTCATACCAGCTCTGAAACTTTGGACTGTAATATCGGGAGCTTAGACCTGTTCGTGAAAAGTGAGAAAATGTGTGGTTTGTGATTTGATCGAGTATTTCATATGAAAGCATTGCTTTTAATTGCGCCATTCCTACTGACGTCACTGTAATGTTTGTTCATTTCAGTTGGGAATACCAGTAAGACAGTCTTTCTGAGGATGTAAAAAGTAAGGTGGAGAGTGATTGTCTACCATTAAAATGAAAGCTTCCCAACCTGATTGTGACTGATGGTCTGCAAGCGGGTCTACCATTACAGTGAAAATTCCCTAACTCAGTCTTCATATGAGAAAAGATGTTTGGTGACATCGCCGTCGCGTTTCTAGGGTAACGCTGAGAGCTTTGCAAATTAATACAATCTTGCTCACAACGTGTACACTACCTAACCTAGAATTCTGTATACAATGTAGATTTCCGTAGCGAAGCACGGGTACATCAGCTAGTTTATAACTAAAGTTATTGTAAATAAATAATTAATTAACAATTTCCCGAAATAGGAATAAAATATAGTAAATACCTCAATTTCAACGTTGTATGGTGGCTGATTAATACTCGTTTCCCTTAGACATTTGCCGTATATTTCTTGCCTTAACCTTTCCTTCACGTCAAAGACATGGTTACCGCTTTTTAAATCTTCACTTTTATTAAGCGTGGATTCCCGGAAATAATCTGAGTGTTGCACTGTCTGAAACCCTACATAAATTATAGCGGTCGCTGCTAGTCGAAGCCATTATTGTCCGGCTTTTCCTCTTTATTTTACAATCACAAATCAAAGCTTACTGCCCTGGTTGTAATGAACTGCACTGTCAAAGATCTCGTGAGTGCTCCATCAAACAATTGCAGCTGTTTCCGTTAGGGGCGCTAGCTACTAAAAATCTTGTGCGCGCACGGTCGCTATTGGCTGAAGCGTCTGACGTCACCGAGAGCGAGAATAAACAGATTCAATGGCTTGAGTGTAGCAAGGTACAGTTAGCCAAGTTTTTTTGAGTTAATCTGGTTGATTATTCTAATTACCCTCCACTCAGTCATAAAATACAGAACTGATAGATATTTAGATGCCGTAACATTTATCATTTAAAACTAATACGAAATACGAAAGTATATGACTTCAAATTTGAGTCTGTAATTACAGGCACATTCAGAAAGGCGATCGTGAAGTTGAGAATCAACCTTTTTCGAGCAACTAAGAACAGAGGTGTTAATCATAGCTTAATACTGTCACAGTTTGAGGAAGGAAGAGAAATACGAGCATTATTCCACTTGTAGGTCGCAGAAAAACAGTAATCTAAGATTATTCCCTTATGAATTTGTAAATTATGTCGATATTCAGATGTAAATATTTGTAATTTCTATGTTATATACGGTAGGAGATTTTTAAGACTCTCCATTGGGAAGTAGGTATGAAATTAACTCGTCTTCATGTCACATCGTTGACATGTAAACAGACTGACAGTTCTCTCGTTCTCTGAATAAACTCTCAATAAAGTTACCGGTTCGCTATGTAACCTGCAAGTTATTATTACTTATTGATTTAGCTTGTTTCGATCCATAAAGCAAATTATGATTTATTGTTCTTATTTTTCTTGTTCTTCCAGAAATCTTTCATCATGTTTAGCTCGACATTCGTCAGTCCATTTTCCCGTAGATCTGCTGGGCTTATCTTCTGAAGCAACTTCCCAAGTGTAGTTCTTATATCTTAAATTTTTTCGGTCTTCGATATCTGTAGGTGTGATGTTGGCATTATTGAGATCAGTGTGGACTTGTTTGACACAAACCGTTGTCGTCTTTAATGTTTGTGAGTACATCAATATTTTTTTTGTTAGTCGGTTGTCATCTGGCCTCATAATGTGTCCATAAAATTCCAATCGTCGTTTACGGAAATCTGTTTTGATGTTTGGGTATTTTTCTGTGATCTTGTGCGATTGTAGACAATATCCTTCGTCTGTAAGTTTTGGGACAAGGATTTTTTGGATGATTTTCCTTTCAGCTTTCTTGATATTTTCGAGATCCCCTGGTTTCAGGTCTCACTGGCATAGAGTGTTCCAGGTTTGACGACCGTCGTGTAATGTCGAATTTTTGTGGCAATGCTCATGCGTATTTTGTTGTAGATGTTCGCGGTTTTCCCATATGCTTTCCGCATTTTGAGTTCGCGTGTTTGTTTTTTTTTTTTTTTTGCTATTTTTTCTGTGCCTGTAGGTTCAATGATTTCACCTAAATATTTGAAATGATTAACCTTGTTTATTGTGCCGTATTTTGTTACCAACGTTTGTGGTTCGATGTGTTTTGTAACCGTGAATGCATTTTCTGTGTAGGAGATTAATTGTAAACCAACTTTCCCAGCACATTCTTTCAGGACTTCAATCTGGTGAATTGACGTCTGCTCATCTCCGGAGACGATTGCCAAATCATCAGCATAGGCTAAACAAGTGACGTTGATGTTATTCTATTTTCTTTCTAACATGACAAGTATTCAGATGTTGCGACTTTTCAATTATTTTTCCCATTCTTTGATGACCTTATCAAGAACGATGTTGGACAGCAACGGAGAAAGTCCATCACCCTGCTGGACACCGGTTTTAATGGGAAAAGGTAGAGAGCTATCTCCAAAGAATTTTTTTTTTTTTTTTTTGCTAGTTGTTTTACGTCGCACCGACACAGATAGGTCTTATGGCGACGATGGGACAGGGAAGGGCTAGGAGTGGGAAGGAAGCGGCCGTGGCCTTAATTAAGGTACAGCCCCAGCTCCAAAGAATTTGACCTTGGAATTGTGTCGGTTAGAGTTTGTTTGATGAGTCGTCTTATCTTCGGATCGAGATTGGTTTCTTCGAGTATATTAAAAAGAGATTGTCGATCCCTTCCGGAAATCAACAAATGTACAGATGTTTGGGAGGTTTCGCGTGGCTCGAAGTTTCAAGGTGGATTTCAGATTGAAGATTTCTTCGACGGCTGATCTGTTTGGTCCGAAGCCAGATTGATATTCACCGATGAGGGGCTCGAGTTGTTCATGCATACGTTGTAAAAGACAGGCGGAGAGGATTTTACAAGCGATGGGTAAAATGGAAATTCCTCTGTGGTTATTTACATCAGATTTATCTCCTTTTTTGTAGAGTGGGTGGATGACTGCGCATTTCCATTCGTCCGGTAGTTTTTCACTTCGCCAAATGTCTTGAATGATCTGTGTGATTTCCTGTACTGATCGCGGTCCTAAATTTGTCAATAGTTCTGCGATGATTCCGTCTTCTCCTTATGTCTTTCCGTTCTTGAGTTTCTTTTTATGTGGTGTTGGATTTCTTCTTGCATTGGTGGTTTGGCTTCGGGTCTTATGTGTTCTGGGACTGTGTGTATGAATCGCTCAGGTGGTTCAGGGCAATTGAGGAGATCAGAAAAAAACGTGCTAGTTCTTCACAGTTTTCTTGGTTAGTGAGTCCTAGACTTCCATCTTGTTTCTTGAAGGTCAAATTTTGCGGTACGTAACCTTTAAATCTGTTCGCGAAAGTTTTATAAAAGACTTGACTGTTGTGATTTCTGAAGTCATCCTCGATTGACTGAAGTTGCTTAGTTATATAATTACGTTTAGCTGTCCTGATAGTTCTGGTTGCCTGTTTGCGGACGTGGAGAATGTGTCGTAGGTTTTATGCAGATTTGTGGCTATTGTATTTTTGAAATGCGACGCCGCGATCAATAATAACCTGATCACAGTTGGAATCCCATAAGGGGTATTTTGCTTTCTTTCTTAGTGGAATCAGTTCTTTGGCTTTTCTGATAAATTTGCTGAAAAAGTTCGTCAAATTGTTCACTGGTTCTTTATCGCATTCTTCCGCGATTTTTGTTTCTTGAATTTTGAATGCGTCAAACTTTGGGATGTAATTTATTTTTATGAATTCTCTTCGTTGAATATCACTTTGATTCTTGTAAGGTAATGACCCAGATCAATGTAATTAAAATTTCTGCTTGTATTGAAATTGCCTTTTCCTTGTACAGGTAGTGTGTTCTGCGAAATGCTCCGGCCATCCTATGTTGTCTACTGTTGTTAGCTTCTCTTTCATTAGATCTCATCTGCACAACTTGCCGAGATATTGTGATGTTTGGGACATCACTGCATGTAATAAATTATCAAATGGTGTAATTTATCGAAAAGATGTATATATTTAATCACTGGTAGGTCATTTTTAAATTATTATATATATCCATAAATCCATTTCACATCATTTCATTTCTTTGTATCGCGGCTATAATGTATTCTGAACGAACGACTCATTGCGTAAAGTATTTCAACATTATTCGTATTAATAGCTTGCAGTAAATTTTCCGATAGCCGAGGTCATGTGACCGGAGTCATCAAGCTAATTTCAGCCCATTACCAGGAATTGTACGTCATCAAGCTTACGAGAGACCGTACCCCTCACATACTCTGAGGAGACAGTTAAAGCCATCTTGACGGACGCTAACCTCACTTCCAGGTTGGCTGAGGTGAGAATCGAACCCACCTCTACTCAGTTGACCTCCGGAGGCTGAGTGGACCCCGTTCCAGCCCTCGCACCACTTTTCAAATGTAGTGGCAGAGCCGGGAATCGAACCCCGGCCTCCGGGGGTGGCAGCTAATCACACTAACCACTACACTACAGGGGCGGACCATTTATTTATTTATTTATTTATTTATTTATTTATTTATTTATTTATTTATTTATTTATTTATTTATTTGTATCCATTCCAGGGATAGTTCCCCAATTACCATTGGCAGACGCGCTGCTCCCTACACCGCGGGGCCGGTATTTCCGTGACGATCCTCACTTAGTGGAACTAATCACAGGCCACGTATACTCACGGTTGTTGCTCACGTGGTGGTACTAACCATAGGCAATGTAGACCCATGGTATACCACACATTATGGTAACGCCCACCGGCAACACAAACCCATGGCGTTCCTCACATAATGGTACTATAGTTAAGTTTGTAGGTTAACAAGATTTATATATTTGTGGGTACTGAGCTATCAGGTCCACCTCTGTGCTGTAGTGGTTAGTGTGAATAGCTGCCACACCCGGAGGCCCGGGTTCGATTCTCGGCTCTGCCACGAAATTTTAAAAGTGGTACGAGGGCTGGAATGGGATCCACTCAGCCTCGGGAGGTCAACTGAGTAGAGGTGGGTTCGATTCTCACCGCAGCCATCCTGGAAGGGGTTTTCCATGGTTTCCCATTTATCCTCCAGGCAAATGCCGGGATGGTACCTAACTTAAGGCCACGGCCGCTTCCTTCCCTCTTCCTTGTCTATCCCTTCCAATCTTCCCATCCTTCCGCAAAGCCCCTGTTCAGCATAGCAGGTGAGGCCGCCTGGGTGAGGTACTGGTCATCCTACCCAGTTGAATCCGCCTGCCCAGAGTCTGAAGCTCCAGGACACTGCCCTTGATTCGGTGGAGGTGGGATCCCTCGCTGAGTCCGAGGGAAAAACCAACCCTAGATGGTAAACAGATAAAGGAGAGAAGAAGAAGAAGAACTATCAGGTTATCTAATTCAGTCGAAATGAGAAGACAATTTGATGTTACTTGTTTATTAATGCAGCCGATTATTCCTATGTATAACCGTTGTGAAACTACATCTCTGCTACAGTCAGAGATTGAGCCCCCAATCTTCTTCTTGTTGTTTTCTTGCTTTACGTCGCAACGGCACAGATATGTCTTATGGCGACGATGGGATAGGAATGGCCTAGGAATGGGAAGGAATCGGCCGTGGCCTTAATTAAGGTACAGCCCCAGCATTTTCCTGGTGTGAAAATGGGAAACCACGGAAAACCATCTTCAGGGCTGCCGACAGTGGTGTTCGAACCCACTATCTCCCGATTACTGGATACTGGCCACACTTAAGCGACTGCAGCTATCGAGCTCGGTGAACCCCCAATTTGAGACGTGCGAAGCCTGAGAGCCTGGTAGCGGCCATCAAATTAGGCGGGTCAGAGAAATTACGCTGTTGCCAAGGTTATGTAGCAACTGGCGAAGAAATGTCTAACTGAACACATCATTTTGGAGCGCGAGGCAGGTTGTTCTCTCTCAAGCTCCTGATGTTACTTCATATAATGTTTCGAAACAAATTATACTACAAGCTTCAGAAAAGACTGCTGATTTCAGTGGTATAACTATTTCCCGCATAAACAACTTTAAATAAATATTAAAAATAAAATTTTGAACGAGTAAATTTAAATCCGTAGAATCATGTATTGAAAATTTCAGTAAGCGGCAAAGTTTTTATTTCTTTAACCAATAAAATTTTGTCTGCGAGAAAAATGTAAAATATCGCCTAACTTACATTTTTTATCTGAAACATATTTCCGTGAGTCTTGTAGTTTTCCTTGAAAATTGCCCGGAAAGCGATCATGTAAATGACGCTAGCTGAGGCAGTTCGGGGTGCGCGCGCAAGCACAGGCTGCAGGACGGCCTAACTACTTTCGGATTACATATTAATTTGAATAATGCATATTGGACTGAGTAATATAGAGAAAGAACTACTTTACCGAATAGCTTTACATTAATTTACAGTGAATTAAGAATCGGTTTCTAGCTAAAAGCCAGTCTAAGATTTCTTAGTCACTGTCATCACTCATCTCACTATCAGTCAAGTCGTCATTTACACTGATGATGAATAGTTTCATTCCTTCGTCCCTTATTTCCTTGGCCCAATCGTCTGCTTGAAGATTTTCCGCGCGATTGAAGCTTTTTTCCCAATCTGCAGCAGTCGCACGGTGGATGGCTTCTGACGTGAGTTTTTCTACGTCCTTTATTTTGAATGTTTTGTTCCTCTCTGCCACTTCTCTCTTGAGTTGAGCCCAAATTATTTCAATTGGGTTGTATTGGCAGTGGTAGGGTTGCAACCTTATTACCTCATGTCCCCAAGAGAGAGCTAATTTATCAAGTTTTCCTTGAAGATTAAAGTATTTTATGGTTGGGTGAATATTTCGCTTCATTAACACATCTCTGGACCAAACGAAGGCTAAAATTACACATTTTGCAGTCAATTCTTGGCTTTTCTTGACGTTCACAATCTGCAAAATATTTGAGTCGGCCAACTTCTTCACGTATTCCAATACATTCACAATTACGGATTTTGTCTGGCTGGCTAAATCCTTCTTCTTAAGCCCTACAAACCGACGACGCTTTGGAGGAGTTTCTTGTTCGTTTCTCGCACTTGCTTCGTCCTTTTCAGATAACAGACCCGAAAAGACACCAGGCTGAACACATTTACTATCCATCTTTAACTGCACTTACGGTGCGAGCTCAACAGATGCATGACAGGGAATGACTCGGTAAGGTGGCCTGGCCATGCCATCCCTATGTTCGATGCATTGAGAACTTTTGGCCCATCGACCTTACTGGTCTTGAGTGCCATGTCAATCAAGTGATCCTATTTCATTAACGAAGTTGGTGGATTGGGATATGTGATATCTAGTGCTCATTCATTGGCCAGAATGTGACCGGGCGCACGTACAGTCATGTGCGCTGTGAGTGCTTGAGCATTTCTTATCAATGCGGAGAAAGTGAAGCAGACGTACAGACAGGGGTCACCCATCCAATGAGTGACCACGCCCGATGTTGCTTAACTGTCGTAGTTGCTTGTTCCAGTGCTTTAAGGGAGAAGAAAGCAGGGTGTTGTTTGCTTAAGAGGAAGAAATTTCGGGTGTAGTCGGTGTTACGGAGTTATCCGTGGTAGTTGGAGGTGAAAGAAGGTGCTGGGATGAATAGGTCTCAATCTACGAAATTGAAGTTAATTTAAAATTTAACAAGGTTATATTTTCTTTTTCAAAATCAAGAAATAACAAATATAACAGGTACTCAGTAGCCTAGCAACAAATCGAGAATGTACAATTACAGTTATTACAGGATTTGGGCTCCGAGGGCCAGACACACAATTCTTGAGCAATAAGCCCAACTTCACTTATATACAAGGTTCAACACAGGGGCAGAAAACCCCAATCATGCCTAGGAGCACTTGCTCCCCTTTACACGGTAAAGCCTCCTCGCTGGCACACAGAAACCAAATTTTAAGAAAGAGCAACTCGCTCTCAAATTTCAAGCCCATCAAAGGCCACACCAAACTCCACATTCAAGCTGTCCTCCAAGTACAATAACACAGGGGTAAAAATACCCAACCTACTGAGGCCTATTAAGTAAAGAAACAGGTCAATGGCATGGCCCCAAAATACCAATTTGAGTGGAGGCGTACTTGCACTCCTAATACACTTTATTAAAACCTAATTTGGCCCTAGGCCGCTTATGCAAGGGCTAATCCCATTCTACGGAGGTGACACGATAGAAAACTGTATGACATTACGAGTAGAAGGGAAACTGTTATGAAAACGTAGTCACCTCAAAACAAAATGAATGGGAGCTCGAGAGGTTTAGGCACCCTCTATCCCAATTTGTAGTTTAAAGAGACAGAATTTATACCAAGAGTCTTTTACATTTTAGAGGAATGTTACATGGTAAAAGGTATCGAACCTGCCCCGAGAGTTAAACTGCTGAGCTAGCAAGAAAAGAAGTTATTAAAAGGCCATTACCTTATTGAAGAACTGCTGCCCGACGAAAGAGGCGCTTCCCGCCCCCTGCAACATAATTTACACTATGATAGATGTTACTGAAGTGGCGCAGAGACCCGAAAATCAGCAGTTTATATACCCTCGCGGAACATTCGAGACCTTTCATGAATGATAACACCCGCCCACAAGCATTTTATTGGACGGCCAAAAGATTACATGTCAAAACTGAAGAAGAAAACCAGGATTGGTGGAAAGTTAATTACAAAAATTACTCATTGGTCGAATTCAAAACTGGCGGAAAGAGAAGGGTTATACAGCCAACCTAAACAATGACTGAAAGAAATTTAACAAAGAACAAACTTACGAACACAAAATTTCTCAAAAAAAACAGTTCTTTCACTTCGCACTAGGGTGCACAATTGTAGTCCTTCAGCAGTGCCATCTAGAAGAGAATGTTCACACTTCTTACTACAGGGAAAACAAAAATACATCGAAAATGACACAGTTCAGAACACTTCAAAATTTACAAGTAGGGACATCTTCTAAGAAACTTGAGAATTAACACGATAGTTAAAGTTCAGGCTTCCTCCAGTAGAGGAGTTTCAACTGGCGCAAGGTTTCAATAAGCGGAGCGGAGGTGTACCACCCGGTACAGTCGGCAAGAGGAATTTCAAGGCGTGGCTGCTTTGCGGGAGTGAGGGCTTTGCATTGCGTGCCGGGAGAGGGGATGTATTTCATGGCGGGGACGATGTTTTCCTGGTAAGGGATGGTGAGTTTAGTTTAGGATTGGCTGTCTGCTTGGCATGGTAGACGAGAGTAACTTGATCAGTAGTAGGTTCAGGAGGGTAGTTGTGTCTTGGCTGGGTTGGCTGGTGTGATCATGGCTAAGGATTCCGGGGTCAGGGAGTAGAGGGGGAGTTGAGGTTTGTGCTTGTATGTGCCGAGCCTGTCTGCAGTGGGCTTTAATTGCCTTTTTTACAAATGGGCAGCCAGGGAATAAGGCGGCGTGGCTGCCTTGGCAGTTAGCGCACCTCGCCTAGGCCCGTGGAACCGTACAATCAGTGTGGCGGTGAGGACCCCCACATCTGTTGCATCGGGTGGCCTCTGAGCACGAGGCTGCAGAGTGATTTAGCTTTAGGCAATTAAAACATTGTGTTATGAGAGTGGGTCGGGGTGGGTGCCGGGTTCGAGTTTCTGCAGTGAGGGAGTTGTGAGTTGGTGCGAAGTTGGACTTAGGGGCAGGTTTGTTACGCCTGCTCCTAGTCTGGGTGTATCTGGATTGTGAGTCTGAGCCCGGTATTAAGACTGGTGGTGCCTCAGTCCCGGGTTCGGTTGCTGGCTCTGGGGAGAGGGGAGAAGTATCTGTGTTGAGTGATGAAGTGTCGGCTGCTGTGACTGGTGGCAGTGTGACGTCAGTCTGTGATGCTGGGTGTACATTGGTTATGAGGGTTTGTGAGTGTCTGGTGAATGTTTTTGGCGGAGGGTTGGTCTGTGCTACTTTGTGTTTGATTGCGGGCACCTGGAGCGTTTTTTTTTTTTTACGGGGGGGCCCGTAGCCCGCTCCCCCGCCGTGACCATCGACTCAATCTACATGGCCTCCGACATGCTATTAATTTCTAAGAAGAAAGAGATAGCTGGGTAGAGTGTGAAGTGATACAAAGGAGTATCTGCCTGTTTCCATGTCGGACACGTTACCAGGCGAGATTGTGTTGGTTGGATAGTATTAAGGTATGGTATTGAAGGGTCAGGGAAAAACCACATATGCAGAAAGAAGAAAGAGCCTACATGTAAAACCTGACAACTTTTGATAGCACATGCAAGGATGTGGGCTGGAGATAGACCAGAGGTTGTGCGGATGAGCTTCAACTATATAGACAGCACTGCAAGATCAACATTGCCAATCCGTGCTCGAAGGTAAGCGACTCTCGACCATCTGTCGCTTCTCCGTTCCCATATCTGACGACAGCGCAGTTTTCCTCAGCCGCCTTATTTGGTGGCCGCGACAATAGTGTGTAGCTGACTGGTTGACGAATGAGGATGAGCCTGTTCGCTTTTATACGTTTAGCTTTCAGGTTACAATCACGTGTCATTCCATTGGAACACAATCTTTACATGTTTTGACAAAATGGGTTGGTGACGTATAGTTGAGCAATATTGCGACACACTTGTGAAATATTGCAGTAAGTCATGAGGGCCACCAAATCTGAACAACACATATTTTCTCAGAGAAGGAGTGTGTGCTTGTGTTTGTCAAGAGTTGTTATTCTCAAGAAACCCATGTTTCTTGAAGAGTGCTTAGTAAGTAAATAATATGAAGTAATATAATTTTACATCCTTGTGAGGCGACTAAGAATGTTTTTAACTAATGGCTTGCAATATATATTTAAAACCCCAAGTTCTGGACTGTGAAGGTCCTGGATTCGACTTCAGGTGTCGGGATACATAACTCTACTACTCTTAGGCAACGCAGGCGCATGGTTTTACGCACTTAGTGGTACTAATAACGGGCGCCAGCCAAACCCGTAGTGTTTCTCACTTAGTGGCACTAACCACAGGCAACATAGATCAATGTTATTTCTCAAAAAGTGATACCACGCAGGCCCATTCTGAACACAGTGGAACAGACCGGTGGAATACACACGATGGTCATTATAACAAACAACGCCCAGACCTGTAGTGTTTCTCACGTAATGGTACCGGTACTGCTCCCATGTAACGTAGACCCATGGTTTCCCTCGCAAGGTGATACTAGTTTCAAGTGATGGCACTAATCACAACTATGCTCATGGTTCTAATTTCGTCACCCTTTCGCCGTCCCTTTTAGTCGCCTCTAACAACAGGCAGGGGATACCGTGGGTGTATTCTTCGTATGCGTCCTCCACACACAGGGATTTATTGTATGATATGTATAGGACAATTAGTTCAGAATAGTAGGTAACTTATAATGTATTAACAGTACTGGTATAAGTGTAAGACAGGGACAGGTGTCCCTAACTTTCCATGGTAAAATAAACTATCTATCTGAATGAAAATCTACAGCCTGTTTTCCAGTCAGTGACTGGGTCAGGAAAGCAATGAATGAAGCCCCCATCTAGCGGCGAGGATAGGAATTGTGCCGGCTTATTAATGACTGACAGATGAAATGAAATGATATTGGAGAGTGTTGCTGGAATGAAAGATGACAGGGAAAACCAGAGTACCCCGAGAAAAAGCGATCCCGCCTCCGCTTTGTCCAGCACAAATCTCCCATGGAGTGACCGGGATTTGAACCACGGAACCCAGCGGTGAGAGGCCGGCTGAGCCACGGAATTCACATTTGCAATCTTGACCAAGGGAGGTCGGATAGGACAAATGAATGTGAGGAGCCTGCTAGGACTCAGTTAAGGCCCCTTGATAGCCATCCCACGCTCCGAAGTGAAAAGACCTTGGGGTCCCTTTTAGTCACCACTTACGGGTGTTATTCTACCAACCCCACCCACAGGGGTACAACGCACAGATCGCACAGGCGTCAATTCGTAAGACCTGCACCAGACCTCTTCGAAGGCCACTCGCCATCTATACTAGCTGATGTACCCGTGCTTCGCAACGGGATTTTCAGAAAGACTTTGCTTCGTGGTTTAACTGACTGAACTCAACTTAGGCCATTACAAAAACTTCAATAGGAATGCAGCGATTAAAAGCAATGTTATCATATAAAATACTCACTCAAATGAAAAACCGCGCATTTTCTCACTTTTAACGAACAGTACTATGATGCCAGTCTAACAGTCCAATGTTCTAGTGTTGGAATGGCCAGGCCGCAGACAGCCGTGAACACCCCTCTGCCATTGTTCCGTTAAATATACACACTGCTCATTCCAATCAGTGCCTCAGGGTAGGGAATGAATAGCTCGAATGCTATGATGAACCAGTTTGTTACGTACCAGTAGTATCAGAAAATGTAAGAAGCAGAGGAATGGCATGCTTAAGAAGAAAGTTATCTCCCCAGCTACTTCCCGGCAATATTCAGGCAGGCTGTTTCACTCGGTACGATCGAGCGAGTTGGCCGTGCGGTTAGGGGCGCGCAGGTGTGATTCTGCATTCGGGAGGTAGTGCGTTTGAAAACCATTGTCGACAGCCCTGAAGATGGTTTTCCGTGTTCTCCCATTTTCACACCAGGCAAATGCTAGGGGCTGTACCGTAATTAATCCCAGGGCCGCTTCCTTTCCACTCCTAGCCCTTTCCTATCCCATCGTCGCCATAATACCTAACTGTGTCAGTGCGACGTAAAGCAAATTTTTTTAAAAAAACTTCGGATATGACTGGCAACAAAAGACACAAAGCACATCACAACAAACAACGGTCAACGTAATGTTATTGTATTCTAGGCCTTCACATTTAGTTTTCCTTAGACTCTGTGATATTAGGGTGTCTTACGAAATTATTTATAGCGTAGACTGTAGTTTCTTATTTCCCGACTATACATAACGATGTTCATTAAATTCTGTTTACCCATTTTCTCGTGACTTGGCGCTGATATGGACTTAGCAACAAAAATCCAAATTCATGAATATCTCTGTTATCATAGCCAGTACGGTAAAATGTATAAGACATAAATGATCGGAAATTTAATACTACATAACTTTAGTAATGCAATATTTGTCAATGGGACCACTAATAACACAAGTATTTGAGAATTAAATTTTTGGCCTTCCCCTAAACTACCATTTCACTCATCGTGAATAACATTATTTATAGCCTAGATTGTAGAGACTTATTTTACGAATTTGCATACCGATTTTCATTAAGATATCACCACTAATAACATAAACATTTGAGAGTTTAAATTTAGGCCTCCCCTCAACTACTATTTCTTTCAGCGTGAATAAGATTATTTATGGCCTAGATTGTAGCGACTTATTCCGGGACACTACATACCGATTTTCATTAAATTCTCTTCAACCGTTTTCTCGTGATGCGTGTACATACATACATACATACATACATACATACATACATACATACATACATACAGACAGACAGACAGACAGACAGACAGACAGACAGAAATTACATACAATGAAAACTTGCTAAAACGGTCTTCACATGAGAAACGACGTATGGCGATCTTCCCGTCGTGTTTCTCTGGTAAAACTAAGAGCTATATAATGTAGTAAAATCGTATTCACAATGTGTACACTATTTCATTTAGAATTTTGTACTGGGCGAGTTGGCCGTGCGGTTAGAGGCGTGCGGCTGTGAGCTTGCATCCGGAAGGTAGTGGGCTCAAATCCCACTGTCGGTAGCCTTGAAGATGGTTTTCCATGGTTTCCCATTTTCACACCAGGCAAATGCTGGGGCTGTACCTGAATTAAGGCCACGGCCGCTTCCTTATCATCCCTAGGCCTTTCCTATCCCATCGTCGCCATAAGAAATATCTGTGTCGGTGCGACGTAAAACCACTAGAAAAAAAATATTTAGTATATACCCTGTAGTGTAGGATTCCGTAGCGAACTACGGGTGCATCAGCTAGTTATTCATTAACTTCTCCTTTTTCAAAAGATATACTGTATGCAAGCCAGTTGCTGTTATTGTTGTTAGAAATGAAATTTATAGAAATTTCGCCTGGTATCTCTTAAGTTCACAAAGACTTAGCAGTTTAAAAACTGAATGTGTGACTCACGCTGAAGAAAAGGTAGCGCTAAAGCAGGACACAGGTGGTTGTAGTGGTTGTGATTGCTTGAAGAGGAAGTACAGCTGGACAACCATCCCGTATTAACATTAATCAGAGAAGAATGAAGATATCGTCAAAGAGCGTGAACATGAAAGACTCCCAAGACATCGCAAACCTGATACCGTGGGAGTCGGAAAATAACAAGAGTTAACCAAGGGAGGTCAGATAGGAGAGATGAGAGTGAGGAGCCTGGCACAAGTAAACGAAACAATGTCAGACTCAACTGGGGGTGCCGTGCTCCCAAGTTGAGAGCCCCTGGTCGCCCTTTTAGTCATCTTTAACGACAGGCAGAGGATTACACCGCCCCCTCCCACAGGGCGAAGGACATAAGTTCTGTGTTTAACTACAGAACGGTAAACCAATATTGTTTCCGTAACTTGCTTCATATTTTTCCTAGCAAAACTGTTCTGTTAACTTCGACATACCTTAAGCCTTCCAGTTTCAATATGTTTTAAATTGTCTAAAGAACCGCGGTTAGCAACAGAAAAGAAACTTCTAGGCTAATTCATTTATACCGTTCTTTCTTATTTATTTATTCTTAATCTTCTTAATCTGCTTACCCTCCAGGGTTGGGGATACAACTGGAGAGGATGACCAGTACCTCGCCCAGGCGGCCTCACCTGCTATGCTGAACATGGGCCTTGGTGGGGGATGGGAAGATCGGAAGTGATAGACCAGGAAGAGGGAAAGAAGCGGCCTGGCCTTAACTTAGGTACCATCCCGGCATTTGCTGGAGGAGAAGTGGGAAACCACGGAAAACCACTTCCAGGATGGCTGAGGTGGGAATCCAACCCACCTCAAATCAGTTGACCTCCCGAGCTGAGTGGACCCTGTTCCAGTCCTCGTACCACTTTTCAAATTTAGTGGCAGAGCCGGGAATCGAACCCGGGCCTCCCGGGGGTGGCAGCTAATCACATTAACCACTACACCACAGAGGCGGACCATTTATGTATTTATTTATTTATTTATTTGTTTATTTATTTATTTATTTTATTTATTTGCACCCATTCCAGGGATACTTCCCCAATTACAATTGGAGAGTGACATACTAATTTCTACTGCATAATATTTATATAAATAATAACAAATGCAATATAAATAATTACTAGAGAACCCGTGCTGCTTCGCAGCTAACTCGCCTTGATATCCCTGTCGTAGTCATATTGTTTTGCCTGCCAATATGAACATTTAATAAGAAGCGCGTTATAACATGCCGCAGTTCACAGTCAGAATTCATCCATTCAGACGTCATTATGCCGCCCGTTTGCTAAAAATCTATTCATATATTCGCTTTTTAATCCTGCATTTCTTGATGTAGGACTTGGTATTGTGTCTTAGGAGGCAACGGTACTCTTAATCGCAGTTCTCCTGTATAGAACGGTTGTCTTGTGAACTCATACGTTAGTCTCGATGGAGGACTTTTTGCCAAGCAGAGAACTTTTTCTAGTGTCGCTAGGTTATCCTTCGATAGGTGTTCCCAGATAGTGTCTAACCCGTAGCTCATGATAGGGTCTGTTTGTACATAGATTGTTTTCTCTTAGCAGCATGTACTGTAACATTGCCTTCGTGAAGTACAGGCCGTACTGTAGCAAGCACGGGAAAGCAATCAACTGATCGTTAGCGGGAAGTTTAGCACGTGAGTTAGTTGAGTTACATGTGAATTTTTCGCTGTATTATTGAAATTTTTATCGTTGGCCGCATGTTTACTCTGATATATCTCAGACTGTGTCGTTATCGACTGCATTATTAAGTGAAAAGTTCTCTATTAGTGAAGGAAACTTAGTGTGGGCGTGTATTCATGTGAGGCTATAGGTTAAAGAATATTGCCCTGCAGTGTAGTTTATTTGTGTAATGTTATATCCATAGCGTAAAATGAATTGAGTTTGTGCATTCAGCGTTTTATTGTCAAGCACGATGTGTATATAATTGAATTAAGGTTATAAGTGAGAGAAATCACCATGCTAAGAGCTGCTGTGTGTCTGGCTGCAAAGCAAATTTTAAAGGAGGAGAGTACACTCTAGTATTTGTGTTTCCTTCTGATGAAGAAAGATTTAGGTTATGGAAGAAGGCTATTCCTCGGAAGAAATTAATATTTAATCACTACACAGTTGTGTGTATCAACCAATTTCCTGAAGACTAAATCCTGAGAGAAATAAAGAGTGTCTCGTCCAGATGGTGAGTTAAAATTTCTTATTATGTCAAAAACATGGGTAACATTAGATATATTTTTATGTAATCAGTCTTACGGCTTATTTGTTTTCGGTGTATCTGAAAATTCAAGTCCAATTTATGCATTTTACCCTTTTAGGTATGAAATGTTTTGTGAAATAACACTGCTGAGATTTTTCCTATCAAATTTCATATCATAGGCAATGGAACATGGTTATTCCATAAAAATTGAATATGAAAATAATTCTACAGGTATTATTTTCTGTTTAAAAATCTACATTTTTTAAACAATAACTGAATTTAGTGACAGTGACAGTAAATGTTTTGTTATTGTTATTGTTGGAGGTTAGCTTACTTGTAATCTTTCCTGTAGGTACTGAATTGGTGGTACAGAAATAATTTACGTTTTTAGTATATTGTAGTGATAATTGGTTGCTTGTTTTCTATCAGTGTGTTTGATGTGAATGTTTCAGTTGACTAGAAAAAGGATAGAAATCGCAAGAATATGTCTCAAAGTGTTAGCCTGTACTCCCGGAAACGAACGGATATACGCGAGAAATAGAACGTTACGGGGAAGGATATGCATTGTACGTCAGAACTAACAAATAATTATTAATAGTTTTTGGTTTTATAAGGTGTTAACAGTTTCTTAAGTAATTTAAACGAGTGTGTAATTCAAGCGGAGCGGATGCGTATCGCCTCCAAGTCCCACCCAAAGCGTGACGTTATCAGATCTACAGTATGGACTGTATATCACGAAGGCAGTGACTGGAAGTTAGTGAGAAATCTCTGACATCTGTTGAGTATATTTGGAAGCTGGGAAAGGTTAAAGAAACAAAGAGTACCTAGCAGCAAATAGTATTCTTCAATCATCGGAGGAAGTGTATACCCTCTGTCTTGACAGGTAGTAATCAAACTAAGGATGAATTGCATACACCAGAAGATTAATGAAAGTAATAGTCGCTTAGCAACCTGCTAAGTACGGAATGTATTGCGGGTTAGGGTAAGCCAACGACCTTAAAAACATAGACTCCTAGTCTGATGGCCATCCTTGAATCTATTTGAACCACAGGCAGCCTTGACACTTGCAGGCAAAACATATGGTTATTTCCTCTGAATCTGCCATAGAAAGGATCTGGATAAGTTGTTGTGTGATGGAGTACGGTCTTTAAGAAGGTGTGCAAGGTTAAACTAAATAAATAAATAAATAAATAAATAAATAAATAAATAAATAAATAAATGTAGCCTATGAATTCAGTAGAATGAAGTCAGGCGAGATTTGACCAAGAGAGGTCCGGTAGAAATATTAAAATGGTAAAGCTGGTAGGATAGCGTATGTGGAAGGAATGCTACACTCAATCAGGGGTCCGGTGGTCTCAACTTTAGAATCTGTGGTTACCCCATTTAGTGGCCCCTTACGACAGGCAGAGGATGCCGCAGAGAAATTCTACGCCGCAACCAACGGACGTATGTGCTGCTTGTTGCACAGCAGTTCTTAGAAATTAGCCATAAGTAGCAAAAATCATAAAACATAACAAACCAGACCAGGAAGCAAAATTCCAAAATTATACCAGAATGCCACTGAAGGTATGACGTGAGGAGGCGTGTGATTTCCTCAATGAACTGCTGTACGTATAACATGTCTTTCTGTAGTGAATGACTGTTTTGTTAGTGCATGATACCGAATTATCCAGCCTTCTATATACATAATTCTTGTTTTAACCAAGCAAATGTTCACCATTTTTACTGCGCTTATTTCACTATAATATCAATGCAACATTAGGCATGTTTGAAAATGTCGTGTTTATTTTTAAATAAATCTTTAATTTGCAATAACATACACTATCTCCTCATCAATTCATTGAACTGATAAGGGCAACCGTCAAGACCAAGAAGTGGCAGCCGCCATGACAGTTACAGGCAGAAGTTAGTTCGCTGTGCTTCAACCAGGGGCGCTGTAACGAGTATGTTTAGCAGTCTATATCTTTCATGTCGTTGGGGTAAGCCGTCTCTTGCAATTATTGGAGTGATCATTGCATGACTTGAGTTTGCAATCACTCAAAGTTGGCTGAATTTAGAGACCTATCAATGTCTTGTGATTTACCGGCAGGTAATTCTGGAGAGACTAAAACAAAAATGAAGCAAACCGATCCAGTAGAAGGGACGGGTTTGCCAAAGCTGCTTTAGTAAATTTTTTAATATATAGACTAGAATATCAATGACAATGGTAACACTGTAAGCATATATAGAACTAAATCAATTAAATTCAAGTCTTTCACAATATTACTTACAAAAACTGAACTTATCGCAATTTGCTTTACATCGCACCGAAACTGATAGGTCTTACGACGACGATGCGAAAAGGCTAGGAGTGGGAAGGAAGCGGCCGTGGGCGCAATTAAGGTACAACTCCAGAATTAGCCTGGTGTTAAGTTGGGAAACCACGGAAAACCATTTTCAGGACTGCCGAAGAGCTTATCATCTCCCAATGCAAGTTTGCACGCATCAATTCGTATCAGTCACTATTGATCTGCATCTAGGGCAGTCGCCCAGGTGGCAAATTCCCTATCTGTTGCTTTCCTAGCAATTTCTTAAATGATTTCAAAGATATTGGAAATTTATTGAATATCTCCTTGGTAAGTTATTCCAAACTCTGACTCCCCTTTCTATAAACGAATATTTTCCCCAATTTATCCTCTTGAATTCCAGCTTTATCATCATATTGTGTCCGACTCGTTGGCTGAACGGTCAGCGTACTGGCCTTCGGTTCTGAGGGTCCCGGGTTCGATTCCCGGCCGGGTCGGGGATTTTAACCTTAATTGGCTAATTCCAATGGCACGGGGGCTGGGTGTATGTGTTGTCTTCATCATCATTTCATCCTCATCACGACGCGCAGGTCGCCTACCGGAGTCAAATAGAAAGACCTGCACCTGGCGAGCCGAACCCGTCCTGGGATATCCCGGCACTAAAAGCCATACGACATTTCATTTCATTTCATCATATTGTGATCTTTCCTACTTTAAAAGACACCACTCACACCACAGCTCGGAACATACCACTTAGTCGAGCAGCTCGTCTTCGTTCTCTCAACTCTTCCCAGCCAAACTTTGCAACATTTTTGTAACGCTACTCTTTTGTCTAAATCATCCACAACAAGTCAAGCTGCTTTTCTTTGGATTTTTTCCAGTTCTTGAATCAAGTAATCCTGGTAAGGGTTCCATACACTGGAACCATACTCTAGTTGGGGGTCTTACCAGAGACTTATATTCCCTCTCCTTTACATCCCTGCTACAACCCCTAAACATCCCATTTATGTGGTTACCCCAATGAAGATCTTTCCTTATATTAACACTTTGGTACTGACAATGATCCCCAAAAGGAACTTTCACCCCATCGACGTAGTAATTAAAACTGAGAGGACTTTTCCTATTTTACAGGGTCAGATTAAGCTTCACCTACTCTAATTTATCTATTTTCTAGAAATATAGCCACCGGGCGAGTTGGCCGTGCAGTTAGGAGCGCGCATCTGTGAGCTTGCATCCGGGAGATGGTGGGTTCGAATCCCACTGTCAGCAGCCCTGAAGATGGTTTTCCGTGGTTTCCTATTTTCACACCAGGCAAATCTGGGGCTGTACCTTTATTAAGGCCACGGCCGCTTCTTTCCCATTCCTAGGCCTTTCCTATCCCATCGTCGCCGTAAGACCTATCTGTGTCGGTGCGACGTAAAGCAAAAAAAATAGGTATATAGCCACCCATATACCTCGGTCCGAAGTGATGTGAAAGGTAATGAATGAATGTCAACAAACTGAAACGTTCCTAACGCCTTATGTCAAGTTGGCCTATAATGCTATCAGAGTAGAAAAAGGTGAACAAGTTATCTACTAATAATAATTTCTAGTAGACGTCCGACTCGTTGGCTGAATGGTCAGCGTACTGGCCTTCGGTTCAGAGGGTCCCGGGTTCGATTCCCGGCCGGGTCGGGGATTTTAATCGCTTCTGATTAATTCTTCTGGCTCGGGGACTGGGTGTTTGTGTCCGTCCCAACACTCTCCTCTTCATATTCAGACAACACACTACACTACCAACCACCACAGAAACACGCAATAGTGATCACATCCCTCCGTATAGGGTTGGCGTCAGGAAGGGCATCCGGCCGTAAAACAGGGCCAAATCCACATGTGCGATGCAGTTCGCACCCGCGACCCCACAGGTGTGGGAAAAGCGGTAGGAAAAGAAGAAGAATAATTTCTAGTAGACGGCCTATTAGGCTACCTGCTGGTACCGGGCGAGTTGGCCGTGCGTGTAGAGGCGCGCGGCTGTGAGCTTGCATCCGGGAGATAGTAGGTTCGAATCCCACTATCGGCAGCCCTGAAAATGGTTTTCCGTGGTTTCCCATTTTCAAGCCAGGCAAATGCTGGGGCTGTACCTTAATTAAGGCCACGGCCGCTTCCTTCCAACTCCTAGGCCTTTCCTATCCCATCGTCGCCATAAGACCTATCTGTGTCGGTGGTGTCGGTGCGACGTAAAGCAAATAGAAAAAAAAAGGCTACCTGCATGTCTGTGAAGATGAGGGCTCTACCTAAGATGATTTCTAATGTTGAATACGCCACACATACACAGCCCCCGAGTCATTGGAATTAACCAATTAAGGTTAACATCCCCGAGCCGGCCGGGAAGCGAACCCGGGACCCTCTGAACCGAAGGCCAGCACGCTGGCTATTCAGCCAATGAGTCGGACAGTTATCTACTGAGGTCAGATAAGAAAACAGGAGGAATCTGACTGAGATAATCGCGCGGGATTCTTGGCTCTGACCTTGGAGGACTGACCCTTTCACATAGTAACCAACAATAACAAACAATGAAGAGAAAATAATAACTATTCTACAAAATTAACAGACACACCCCTCTGGCATACATTTCTGCGATAAGGTTTCAGATAGGCTTGTGTTGCATGTCTGCTGTGGTGTGAGAAGTAACTAACAGTAAAATAGGAACGCTGGAACATTTACGAGAAGAGATGACAGGGGGTCATCAGAGATAGGGACCGAGGGCCAAGTTGCTGTGCTGTTCTGAGCTACATAAATAAGTCTAACAGTTAGCGTGTCAGTGGCGTATACTGAGGGCTACCAAGGCTATCGGTAAAGTCCTTATCTCAAATGAGAACAATAGAAAATTAAAGCACATGATATTGTAAGCATCTAGCACATTGCTCCATTTATAAAACTTGAACGCAGTGAGATAAAACGTCGCTCGTATTTCTGAGTGCAAGGCATCGGAGAAAGATATTGCAACCCTGGCACTGCGTCTCTCTCCCCTAGCCTCACAGCACGCTGCTGAAGGCACCCTGGTGCGGGGACCAGGAGGATAGGTGTGCTAGGCTTCGGTCCGTCAGATCGCCACTGGTAACGAAGGAGAGACAGCTCCCCCTCGAAGTTCTCCGGAAGTTTCCGAATTGACACGCGTTCCGCATAGTATGTACTTCCACACCCATCCACACCTCGGACTTTATACAGACAACACTCCCTTTTGCTACTACATCCTTGTAGAAAGACACTGCAGGGTGACATTTGTAGGAGTAATATACTTTTCTTTTTATAGGTAGAGCTGCTAAAATGAAATTCACTCTTTCAGGTTTAGTGTTCTCTTTGGTTGATTGGAATCGAATCTGTGATCATGGATCGGACACCACCACTGATTTTCCGAGGAAGCTAATAAATCAGCGAACGATGGGTACGACTAATGATCATGCTGTAAAATTCAAATTTGTAATAATAATAATAATAATAATAATAATAATAATTGTTACCGTGTTTTAGCGGTAGGTAGAGGTGAAAGAAGGTGCGGGTGTGAATAGGTCTCCAACTACGGAATTAAAGTTAATGTAAAATTTAACAAGGTTATATTTTCTTTCCAAAAAAAAAAAAAAAAAAAAAAAAAAAAAAAACAAGAATGGCAGGTACAGAGTAGCAAGTCAAAAGGGTAGTTACAATATTTACAGAATTTGGGCTCAGCGCCCTTGCTTCACCATTCGTGGGCAATCAGCCCAACCTTACTTCAAAATAAGTTTTACCAGAGGGGCAGAAAACCCCATTCATGTTCAGGAACATTTGCTCCAAATTACACTGAAAAGCCTCCACGAGGCATACAACACTCAATTTTCAAAAAAAGAGCCACTCGCTCTCAACTCTAAGCCTCTCAAAGGCCACACCAAACTCCACCTTCAAGTTGTCCTCACTGGACATAGACACAGGGGTAAAATACCCAACCTACTGAGGTCCATTAAATGAAAAGGGGTAATTACATGACCTCCAAAATAACAATTTGAGAGGAGGCGATCTGCACTCCTAATACACTTTGTTTAAAACCTACTTGGCACTAGGCCATTAATGCAAGGGCTAATCCCATACTACAGAGGTGACTTCAGAAAAGAACAATTTACATTATATAAACGAAGAATAGGTTGAGAAAGATAAGTTCACCTCAAAACAATATGATTGGGAGCTCGAGAGGGTAAAGCACTCTCTATCCCGATATGCAGTTTAAAAGATGAAATAGATACAAGTTTCTTTACATTTTAAGGAAGGTTACATAATGGAAAAAGCTTCGGACCCGCCCCGAGAGTTAAACTGCTGAGCAAGCAAGAAAAAAAGTAATTAATCGGCCATTACCTGGTAGTTGACCGCTGCCGGAGAAAGAGGCGCCTCCCGCCCCCTGCTATGTACTTTACACACTGAAAGATGGAACAGAAGTGGCCCAGAGACCCTAAAATCAGCAGTTTATATACTCTCGCGGAAGGTTCTAGGCGTTAGGGGAATGAGAACACCCGCCCACAATCATTTTATTGGAGAATAAAGAGAAACCCCTACACAAGATGAAGAAGAAACACATTATTGGTGGAAAATTAAGTTAAGAAATTCGGGATTGGCTAGATTTAAAACAAGGGGAAAGAAAGGGTTAATATTGCCAACTTAAACAATGACTGAAAGAAATTTAACAAGGAACAAACTTTTGAAATTAAATTTTCTCCAAAGAACAGTTCTTTTTCTTCGCACTAGGGTGCACTATTGTAGTTCTTCAGTAGTGTCCTCTAGAAGAGAAAGTTCACACTTCTTACTTCAAGCAAAACAAAAACACATCAAAAATGACACAGTTCTAAAATTTCAAAATTTACAGGTAGTGACATCTTCTGAGAAAGTAGAAAATTAATACCGTCAATAAAGTTCAGACTTCCTCCAGCAGAGGAGTTTCAACTGGCGCACCTTTTGAATTAGCGGCGTGGAGGTGTACCGCCCGGTACAGACCTCCCCCCCCAAATGTTCCTCCAGGGGTGACACATGAAATTTGTTTGAAAACTAGATCCAAGTTTTGATGTAGGTGTGGAGATAAATTGCAGAAGTATTTTTAAGATTTTCTTAATATTGTTTGATTCAGTTTCAAATTTTTGTTGTTGCAGGTGAAGTAAAGTCTTTATGCTTGTAGAAGTTGAATTCAGAAGATAAACTTTAGTTTTTAAAGTTGAGAAAAAAAATTCTAAGTCCACCAGGTATTGCAGAAAATTCCAAGAGAAGGTAATAATGTCGAACTGGAATGTCCATGAAGTTGATGTAGACTAAGTTGAATGGCCAGATCGGCCGTTGCCGCTTGCGTCCAGGAGAGGCCGCTCGGACCCCTCAAGTACCCTGAGATACCGCTCGCCCGCACTATGAGGGGAGCAGTGGTGTTGAAACACGCCGCGCCCGCGGTGAACATATACAGGCTGCGGGCAAGTAGCAGGTCGTGCGCCGCACATCAGCCTTGGCCGGGAGGAGAGCTCCGGCTCGCCGTGCACATGTCGTCCTCGCTGGGGTCGAGGGGGCCCTTCCTCAAGCCCAGTCGCGGCACGGCGCCACGCGGCTGCGGGGGCACTGAAACATTAAAACTAGACGGCAGAATAGTTGGACCATCATCATTTTTTGAGGGCACAGGCTTGGTGGAGAGGTTGAGGGGCCAGCGGCGTGCAGATATCCATGGCATTTAACATAAGCAAGCCACAGTGTGTATAGCAGGAGACGGGAGCGTGGTAATGGCCGTGGTAAGGACAGAATGGCAGTTTAACGGTGCGGGGAGGGTTTTACAAAAATACTTACATATGAACTAAATTTTATAGAAGGGGCAGAAAGCCTTAAAAGTGAAACTCAAAAAAAAAAATATAACCTTCATATTCCTTTCAAATTATATGAAGCAAGTTGACACAAAATTTTCACTGGTTTCACCTGTGACAGGTGAACCCTAAATATCCTCTCGGTGGCTGGATTACTTAATAATAACGTAACCGGCGTCAGGAAATCGATAATGACACATGGCCCATGAAATCTGGGGGCAAGCTTGCCCGCGGGAACAAAATTTTGGACCATAACTTGGTCACCTACCTTCAAAGGGGTGGGTCTCCGTCCACGATCATACCTTTCCCTAACCTTTTCATGAGAGACTTTAAGATTGGCTTTAGCCTTCTTCCAAAGATCTTTGATGTTGTCCGGATCTATTGTCTCGGGTAGAATGTCACTCAGAGACCAGAGGTTAGAGAGCGGCGTGTTGGGAACAAACTTGAACATCAAAGAGGCTGGAGTAAACTTATGTGATTCATGAACCGCCGAATTCAAAGCAAAAGCTAACCAATGCAAGGACGTGTCCCACCTGGAATGATCTTCATGATGATAGGCAATAAGCGCGGACCTGAGATTACGGTTAACCCGTTCAGCCAGCGATGGTTGAGGGTAATAAGCAGAAGTAGTTACATGAGAGATAGACAAGTCAAAACAGAATTTACGAAAAAGGTTTGATGTGAACGCCTTAGCATTATCAGACACAACATATTGGCACGGACCAAAAGAAGCAAAAATAGAATTTAGGCAAGTAATGGTGGACTGAGCGGTAGCCAGCTTAGTCGGAAATAACCAGGAAAATCTGGTAAAACCATCTACGCATACAAAGATGAACTTGTTAGCATTTCCCTTTGACTGGGGGAAGGGTCCTACATAATCGATATACAAGCGTTCCATGGGGCGCGACGCTTGATGCGAAGACAAAAGGCCTACCTTGGTGGACATGGTGGGTTTACTGAGCAAACAAGCTTTACAAGCTTTTACAAGTTCACGGATTTCACCGTCCATACCTTTCCAGATGAACATTTCACGAATCTTTTCACGAGTTTTAAAGATTCCAAGATGCCCCCCTAATGGGGTCTCATGATAATATTTGAAGATCATAGGCACAAGAACCGCTGGAACGACAACCTTCATCATCTTGTCATGCCTCGAAGGGCAACATAAAACACCATTCCTCAGAACATAAGGGACGACATGTTCCCCAGAAGAAAGGGTTTCCATTATCGGAGCCAGCGTCGGATCTTCATGTTGGTATTTCTCAATATCCCTGAAGAGCATGGGAGCATCTGTTAAGATGGCATTAACATCAGATAGTATGGACTCGGACGGTGATGAACTACCGACCGGTTCATGGGTCTCGACGTCGTTAGAAAACATACGGCTGAGTCCATCAGCAACAACATTTTCAGTACCTCTGATATGCCTGACATCGAATTGGAAGGCAGAAATACGGATGGCCCAGCGGGCTATACGACCAGTACGACGCGGCCTACCTAAGACCCAGCTTAAGGCTTGATTATCTGTCTCCAGGTCGAATTTGACGTGTTCCAGATAGAGACGGAACTTCTCTAAGGTAAATAAGACTGCCAACCCTTCGAGCTCATAGATAGAATACTTAGCTTCTTGAGCCGACAAGGTCCTAGATGCATAGGCGATGGGTCGCCTCCCTAGTTCAGTCTCTTGAAGAAGGACTGCAGCTACTGCTGACGACGACGCGTCGGTTTGGACGATGAATTTCTTCGAGAAATCAGGCATAGCAATACAGGGGCATTACAGAGAGCTAATTTAAGATCTTCAAAAGCGGCTTGTTGCGAAGGTCCCCACTCGAATTTGATGCCTTTCCTACGAAGAAGGTTTAAGGGCGCCGCTCTATTAGCGAAGTTAGGAATAAACTTCCTGAAGAAATTCACCATACCAATGAACCTGGCGATACCTTTAATGTCCTTGGGAGGTTTAAAATCACGGATGGCCTGTGTTCTAGAATGATCGATTGCTACACCATCAGGTGACACGATATGCCCTAGGAATGACATAGAGGGCTTAGCAAAGGCAACCTTGGACAACTTGATAGTTAACCCAGCCTTACGAAGGCGATCGAGAACTTCTCGCAGATGATCTAGATGTTCTTCAAAAGTTTCTGAAAATACTACGACATCATCCAAGTAGTGATATAAGTACTCAAATTTGATGTCGGAGAAGACCCTATCTAGTAGCCTAGTGAGTACAGCTGCTCCCGTGGGGAGCACAAAAGGCACGCGGTTGTATTCATACAAATTCCAATCCGTGGCAAACGCTGTAAGATGTTTAGACTCTTCGGCAAGGGGAATTTGATTATAGGCCTGATTCAAGTCCAAGATAGTAAAGAACTTGGCCTTACGAAACCATGAAAAACAAGAATGAAGGTCAGGAAGGGGCACAGATTGCAACACCACCTTCCGATTGAGAGCCCTATAATCAATGACAGGCCTGAAGCCTCCTTGGGGTTTAGGGACTAGAAAAATAGGCGAAGAATACGCCGATTTAGAGGGCCTAATAATACCATCCTTCAACATTTGATCGATGATTTCTTTCAGAGTCTTCATTTTAGGTGGAGATAGCCTATAAGGTGGAAAACGGACAGGAATCGAATCCGTGACCTCGATTTTGTATTCAATAAGGTCAGTAACACCAAGAGTATCAGAGAACACCTCTGGAAATGACTGACATAATTTACGAATACTATCAGCCTGCTCCTCAGGTAGATGTCTAAGGTCTAACAACATCTCATCCTGGGTAGGCGAAATAGATGAGCATGATGCAGAATTACACTTTAACAAGGGAATTTTACAATTGAACGCAAATTTGAATGTGCACGACTTACTCTGAAGATCGAGCACAAGACCAGTGTGAGAAATAAAGTCCGCTCCCAGAATGATGGGGCAAGACAAATGCTTAGCCACAAACAGTTTGGTTTTCCATGTAAATTTAAAAATACGAATTTTGACCTGTACGGAACCTAGAATTTCTAATGGAGATGAATTAGCCGAAACATATTGAACAGGAGATGAGACATAGTCAGGTAGTTTACAAACAGATTTCAATTTAGAATACCATTCGGCCGAAATAATCGAACAAACACTGCCTGAATCTAAGAGAGCTGTTACAGGTTCATTATTTAACTCAATCTTAAGAAAAGGAACCGGTGCGGGGGTATCTGCCGCAATCCTAAGACACTCCTTGGGGCATTCAAGGGATGGATTTGAAGATTGAAATTTCCCTGATTTTTCGATCTGTTTACCCGGGGCTGAGTCTCGGGAAGATTGATTAATCGACTCAGCCGAAGGCACTAGTCACTTTATATTGTTGTTGGAAGTTGCACCCGAAGTTGAGCAGGAGGGGGTGCTATTCGAATTGGGACAATTCTTGGCAATATGTGAGAAAGCCCCACATTTAAAACAGCCTTGTGATGAACCAGCTCCATTCCTTGTCACACTAGATTTGAGCAATGGGCACTTGTTCCGAAGGTGGTCGGGCGACCCGCAAGCATAGCATTTACGGGGTGTGACTGGTCGGCGAGGTGGAGGCCGAGTATTACTAAAAGAAGGCGGGGGTTCTTTCGCTACACGCAATGAATCGACGTATCTAACTCCTTCCGCTGAGACGGCCAATGCTTCAAGTTCAGAGAAGGTTTGCGGGCACGCCGCGAAACACAAATATGATCTATAAGATGGTGAAATACCTTCCACAATGGCTTGTACAATCTGATCCTCAGGGAAGTGAAGAGCAAACACCCTAGTATAAAACTTAATGTCCTGTATGAAATCAGCCAAGTTTTCATCCAAACGCTGTACACGATAATAGTACTTCTGAATCAGAGATGACCTCGCGCGGGCGGGGATAAAATTTGCAAGCAGGTGTGCATGAAAATCTTCAATAGATGACTGTTCGGCTATGGCTCTTACTATTTTGTCAGAGAGAATACCAATTGCATAAGGATAGATAATTTGCAAAATTTGACATGGAGAAAGAGAAAACACAAGGGCATGATCCTGAAATTCAACTAGAAATCTTAAAAATGAAATTACTTCACTGGTGGTATTAACGGAAAACTTAGAGATACCTCTGAGCAACATTGCCAATGGATGAGGCAAGCTGCTAAACCCGGGTGACATAGTCGGTAAAGGTTTAAGTGGCAAAGAAGTTAATTCAGAACGTACATTAGTCAATGAGTTACGACGTTCAGACTCGTTGTCTAATGGGGCAGAGATAGTTTGAGCAGAAACGGTTATCCTATTGACTTCTCCCTTAGGAGGCTCTTCCTCGCTCCCAGCATTCATCGTGGTGGGTTGATCAGTTTTGGGAGGAACTTCCCCAGTTAACAATTGAGTGACCTTGCTAGATAATTCAGACATATTTTCAAGCAGCGTACTAGCTTCCTTCTTCTGAACGTCATTCAACTTTAGAGACAACAGATCGTTAACTCTATTTGAAAAATGAAACAGCCTAGCTTGCACACGCTTAATTTGATTAGGAGAAGGATCATTTTCATCAAAAAAACTAGCTACAGAAGCTAGCCCAGTAATATTCTCCGTGATCGTGGAAAGAGAGTCGTCAATTTCTTTCTCTCCCAAATTGGGGATGGAAATGGGCAAATCTAGGGATTCTCTAAGCTTGTTTGTGTCTACTGCAACCGTGCCTCCAGATTGTACATTTCTGATAGTTAACTCATAGATCAACTCCTCCTTGCGCAAATAGTTAAGATGGAGAACATCGCGAGGGCCAGGCATGTTGACCGAACAATTTTGAAAACCTCAAAAATTCCAGCAACTGAGAAAATGGTTAGAGTTCGGAACAGAACAATATTTAGCCGTCAAAAGGGGCTAAAATGAGACCCATTCAACCACGCTCTGCTACCACTTGTTACCGTGTTTTAGCGGTAGGTAGAGGTGAAAGAAGGTGCGGGTGTGAATAGGTCTCCAACTACGGAATTAAAGTTAATGTAAAATTTAACAAGGTTATATTTTCTTTCCAAAAAAAAAAAAAAAAAAAAAAAAAAAAACAAGAATGGCAGGTACAGAGTAGCAAGTCAAAAGGGTAGTTACAATATTTACAGAATTTGGGCTCAGCGCCCTTGCTTCACCATTCGTGGGCAATCAGCCCAACCTTACTTCAAAATAAGTTTTACCAGAGGGGCAGAAAACCCCATTCATGTTCAGGAACATTTGCTCCAAATTACACTGAAAAGCCTCCACGAGGCATACAACACTCAATTTTCAAAAAAAGAGCCACTCGCTCTCAACTCTAAGCCTCTCAAAGGCCACACCAAACTCCACCTTCAAGTTGTCCTCACTGGACATAGACACAGGGGTAAAATACCCAACCTACTGAGGTCCATTAAATGAAAAGGGGTAATTACATGACCTCCAAAATAACAATTTGAGAGGAGGCGATCTGCACTCCTAATACACTTTGTTTAAAACCTACTTGGCACTAGGCCATTAATGCAAGGGCTAATCCCATACTACAGAGGTGACTTCAGAAAAGAACAATTTACATTATATAAACGAAGAATAGGTTGAGAAAGATAAGTTCACCTCAAAACAATATGATTGGGAGCTCGAGAGGGTAAAGCACTCTTTTTCTTCGCACTAGGGTGCACTATTGTAGTTCTTCAGTAGTGTCCTCTAGAAGAGAAAGTTCACACTTCTTACTTCAAGCAAAACAAAAACACATCAAAAATGACACAGTTCTAAAATTTCAAAATTTACAGGTAGTGACATCTTCTGAGAAAGTAGAAAATTAATACCGTCAATAAAGTTCAGACTTCCTCCAGCAGAGGAGTTTCAACTGGCGCACCTTTTGAATTAGCGGCGTGGAGGTGTACCGCCCGGTACAATAATAATAATAATAATAATAATAATAATAATAATAATAATAATAATAATAATAATAATAATAATAGTAATAATAATAATGCATGGCATCTGTATAGGCTTTGTGGTGACCTAATGAGGTTAACATTAATGGAGAAGACGTGATAAAAACCCAGCCCACAAGCCAGAGGAATTAAGTGTATGAGGGGGTTGATTGTGAGAATTGAACCGGGCCCATTGGATCAAAGGCGAGCGTTCTATCCAATCCGCCACAAAGCCGGACTTTATTTTGCTAAACCTTAGGCTTGTGAAACAGCAGGGGGCTTCTCCGTTGGCTATAGGTTGCAGCTCAGAACGCGTAGGGCTTGACATTCACTAAACCAACTATGGAAAAGAGTAAGCTAAGTGTAATGGTAGACCACGTGTTGATCCCAGCATACGTCACTGAAGCGTGTGTCAGTAATGTCTACTTCTGAAGACCATCATGAACGCTCGCGTACTGTTATTGCTTATTGCTGTGGCTGAGTAAATTTTGTATTTATTTATTTATTTATTTATTTATTTATTTATTTATTTATTTATTTATTTATTTATTTATTTATTTATTTATTTATTTATTTATTTATTTATTTATTTATTCATTAAAGTTGAAAACATTTCTTAGCAATGTGAGGGTCCCCATACTACGAAAACCGTAGAAGTACACAATTTACTCAATTGTGCTGAAAATTGAAGGGCTAAAGGGCCCGGAAAGGTTTCAAACTGAGATTATTGGGTAGCTCTATCAAACTATAAAAGAATATATATATCGAAAATCACGTTTTTTTGCTATGGGCTTTACGTTGCACCGGCACAGATAGGTCTTATGGTGACGATGGGGTATGAAAGGCCTAAGAGTTGGAAGGAAGCGGCCATGGCCTTGATTATGGTACAGCCCCAGCACTTGCCTGGTGTGAAAATGGAAAACCACGGAAAACGATCTTCAGGGCTGCCGACAGTGGGATTCGAACCCACTATCTACCGGATGCAAACTCACAGCCGCGCGCCCCTAACCGCACGGCCAACTCGCCCGGTGTTCACATTGTCATTTGAGTCATCAGTCCATAGACATGCTTGATGCAGCACTCCACGCCACCCTATCTTGCGCTAACCCATTCATTTCTTCGTAACTGCTGCAATCTATATCTGCTCTAATCTGCTTGTCATATTCATACCTTGGTCTACCCCTACCGTTTTTACCGCCTATATTTCCCTCAAAAACCAACTGCACATATCCCGGGTGTCTTAAGATGTGTCCTATCATTCTATCTCTTTTTTTGTCACCTCCGTACAGGTCATGAAGGCCCTTGGAGGAGTGGAAGGTAAAGGCTTCCACCATTGTTAACCGCGGCACGTGATGGGGTAGAGTGGTTAGCTCTACGCCCGGCCGCCTTTGCCCACAGGAATTAACCTGGTACTCATTTTTGGTGTAGGCTGAGTGAAACTCAGGTTCGGAAGTGGAAATCTTGTATCTTAAATTTTACGACTTCCTGGCGGGGATTCGAACCCACGTCTTTCCGGGCGAACCGAGTACGCCTTTACCGCCTCGGCCAGGCAGCCCCTATTCTATCTCTTCCTCTCACCAAATTTAGCCAAATCTATCTCCTCTCACCAATTCTATTCAGTATCTCTTTATTTGTAATTCGATCTGTCAATCTGACCTTCAGCAGTCGTCTGTAATACCACATTTCAAAAGCTTCTATTATCTTTCTTTCCGAGATAGTTACCGTCCATGTTTCACTTCCATACAATGCCATGCTCCAGACGAAAGTCTTCAAAAACATCTTTCTAATGCCTATCTCAATGTTTGAAGTGAGCAAATTTATTTTCTTAAGAAAGCTCTTCGTTGCTTGTGCTAGTCTGCATTTTATGTCCTCCTTACTTCTGCCATCGTTATTTATTTTACTACCCAAGTAACAATATTCGTCTACTTCCTGTAAGACTTCGTTTCGTAATGTAATATTTCCTGCTTCACCCGACTTCGTTCGACTGCACTCCATTACTTTTGTTTTGGACTTATTTATTCTCATCTTCTACTTCTTACCCAAGACTTTGTCCATACCATTCAGCAGTTTCTCCAGATCTTCTGCAGTCTCAGATAAAATAACAATATAATCAGCAAATCTCAGGGTTTTGATTTCCTCACCCCTTCCAAAATTCTTTGGTTTCACTTACTAACTGTTCTATGTAAACATTGAAAAGAGGGGGACAAACTGCAAATTTGCCTCACTCTTTTCTGGATTGCTGCTTCCTTTTTTTTTTTTTTTTTAAATCCCTCGATATTACTACAGACTGATTTGTATACAGACTGTAGATAACTCTTCGTTCTAGGTATCTGATCCAATCATCTTCAAAATATCAAATAGCTTTGTCCAATCAACATTATCAAATGCCTTTTCAAGATCTGCGAACGCCATGTAAGTTATGTGGGCTGTCCGTAATTCGGTCCTCTAAGATAAGACGCAAAGTCAGGATTGCTTCACGTGTTCCTACGTTTCTTCTGAAACCAAACTGATCTTCTCCCAACTCAGTTGCAGCTTGTCTTTCCATTCTTCTGTATATAATACGTGTTAAAATGTTGCAGCCGTGAGATACTTAACTAATGGTGCGATAGTTTTCACACTTGTCAGCACCGGCTTTCTTAGGAATAGGTATAACAACATTCTGCCAACAATCGGATGGCACTTCTCCTGTCTCATATCTATTCCTTCTGGCCTAAATACAATTACGGAAGAACAGCTTAAAATCGCTTGTTTCTTTACTCGTTTTCTTTTTGATTCAAATCCTAGCCATATTAACTTATTTACATAATTCTTTCTGTAATGTGTTCCTTGGTTCATTACCCACATGTGCTTTACGATTTTTTTGAAAAATGTCCACACCGAATATAGTTATAAGGGCTTAAGTGAAACCAGGACGAATAGAAATGCATAGTGTGACGACTCACGGCCGACTGGATCTCTCGCTGCGCTCCTTATACCGGCCTTGACAATCGCTTGTGAAGCCCAGCATAAAGCTGTAATTGGAAAGTTTCACCGTAATACCGCTGGAGCGCTGGCCTACTACCCACTGACAGGAAGCTGCATACCGCAAATTGCCGCATTTCCAGTTTTATTTATATGGTTTTGCTGTCGTAAATGTTGGCAGTGTGTTCGCAATGAGGTGGTTGTTGGCTTGATATTGAGATCTGATAGTTATGCGCTAATGAGTTTATTTTTTATTGTGTAGTGTGGTGATTATATTTTTAAAATTGTGTTTAAACATCTTGGAATTTGTGACATTCTTGTGCATCTTTCCGTACTTCGAGCAGAAATTTTATGGAAACAAGAACAAAGTGATTTCTCGCTGTAACTTTGTCCTTAATAAGGATTTTAATTTATGTGCTAATTCGTTTTTTAATGATGTGGTGATTTGCTTTTCTTTAACTGTGTTAGGAAATATTCGAATATATATTGCTGTGTGCCTTTTTTGTATTCGGAACAGGAAAAAAGAGCAAAGGGACACTATCATTTCACGAATTCTCTGTTGACCAGGACAAAACTACGGAGTGGCTAAAAGCAGGTAGCACTCTCATCTTAGTTTTCCGTTTCTATTTCGGGTATTTACCTTCGTTCCTTCCTTCTTTCTTTCTTTCTTTCTCTCTTTCTTTCTTTCTTACTCTGTTTACCCCTCCAAGGTTGGCTTTTCTCTCGGACTCAGTGAGGGATCCCACCTCTACCACCTCAAGGGTAGTGCCCTGGAGCGTGAGACTGCGAGTCGGGGGATACAACTGGGAAGGATGAACAGTACTTCGTCCGGGCGGCCGCAACTTCTATGCTGAACAGGGGCCTTGTGTTGGGGATGGGAAGATTGGAAGGCATAGATAAGGAAGAGGGAAGAAAGCAGCCGTGGCCTTTAGTTACCATCCCGGCATTTGCTTGGAGAAGTGGGAAACTACGGAAAACCGCTTCGAGGATGTCTGAGGCGGGAATCGATACCCCCCTCTACACAGTTGATCTCCCAAGGCTGAGTGGATCCCGTTCCAGCCTTCGTACCACTTTTGAAATTTCGCGGCATGGCCAGGAATCGAACCTGGGCCTCCGGGAGTGACAGGTAATCACGCTAATCAGGTATTTTTACCCATGAATTTTCTTTCACAGAATAATCCTTTAGGCGGTGTCGTATTTGTCATATGACAGCAACACAACACATTTTTATTCAAGATAATCTGAACTTTAACATTTAAACATCGACAAGTAAGAATCACTACTGCTACGACGGTAAGGCCAACGTATGAAATGTTGTTACCTGAGCAATGGGGCCGATGACCTAGATGTTAGGCCCCTTTAGACAACAAGCATCATCATCATCGAGCAGAGAAAAGTTTACAATTTATTTACTCAAAATACTATTCTCTCACGGAATTTTATTTAAAATTCTTCTTTTTTCGCTAATTGTTTACGTCGCACCGACACAGAAAGGTCTTATGACGCCGGTGGAATAAGAAAGGGCTAGCAGTGGGAAGGAACCGGCCGTGGCCTTAATTAAGGTACACCCTGATGTGAAAATGGGAAAGCACGGAAAACCATCTCCAGGGCTGCCGACAGTGGGCTTCGAACCTACTATCTCCCGGATGCAAGCTCACAGCTCACAGCTGTACGCCGCGCGGCCAACTTGTTCCACCCTACTGCATTTCAAGTAAAAATTATTGTCTGAATTTAGCACGGCCAACTTGCCCGGTATTTAATATTCTAGTAAAAGGTATGAATGAAATGTAATCTGAAACTATATATATTGAAATTAAAATTTAAACATGTTTGAGTCAAAATATTTGTTTTGCCATACAATGAATATGGAAAAAGTAAGACTTGTGTTTTGTCTAGTCCCCTTCCTGAGAGCAGCGCTTGAAGAATTTAAAAAAAACTCTAATTGAACAATGACTCTTAATCTCAATATTAACATCAGAAGACAAAAGTATTGTGGTAAGTTCTGCTATGTATCTAAATGCCATGATAATAAAAACAATTACTATTATTCCTCACAATTAAGGAACGTCAGTTGGACTCCTTCATCCTCAGCAGTTTCATTTTACGACGTTGTTTTGGCACATATCAATGAAAGTAGCATTTCAGATTAATCATTTTAACAATATTAGTTAATGTAATACACTATTTTATTCCTAAATTAAGATACATCGGCAATCAGAGTCAACATCAGAACGTCAGCTGGACTAAGTCATCTCCCCGCAGTTTCATTTCACGACATCATTTTGGCAAATGTCAAGGAAAGTAAACCCTTAGCATTAATCATTTTAATAGTATTAACCTATGTAACATTATCCATAACTCTAAATTACGATAAATCGGCAATCAAAGTCAATATATTTTCCATAAAGAAGCATGCATTTCTACCGCGAATAGGTCGGCCGCCAGCGCCACGTGTCGAGCTGTGTAACTACTCCGATTACAGTGCGTGGACCCGATTGTCAAGGCCGGTAAGGAGCTAGCTATACTCCACACGGCCTTACTTCTAAATTGAAGTTTCGCAAAACAAATGAGCATCGCCTTTCCTCTGTTGCCAGCGCGCTACGCCCGCGAGAACAGCTGATGCAATATGACCGCGGTAAACAGCCCTTGTAAAATGTAATACCGTACTCAGAAAAACTAATGAATATGGATTGAAAACAAATTCACAAAAACTACACTTACTAACAACATCTGACACTAATAAGAGAATATATTAATAAGAATAAATGAGAATGAGGAAATAAAACATCACTCACCGCTAATGGCTGGCACAGAAAGGAGGTTATGGCCTACAAAGGGAACACTCCACTGATCTCAGTCACTAGAACCCTCCAGCAATATGAAAAACACACTAATTACTGAAGGAAAATGCAAAAGATCGCGAAGCATACCAAATACCATACACGCTGAGCGAGATAGGTTGCCTTGTCTTGATCATTTGATGGGCTTTGCGTGAGATAGGTTAACCACGTGGCGAATGTAAATATTAGAGTTGGCAACTGGGTTTCGAGATCGTGCTCTGCCGATATAAATCGATATGAATGGCAGATTGGGATTGGTTGGATGCCTATGCTTCAGTGCATAATCACCAGACGGAGCCAAAATCTGCCAAAACGTCAATTTAGAAGTAGAGCCGTGCGGAGTATAGAGCGACGCATCAAGCTTAGCCTACAAGGAATACAAAGCCTGCCCAATAGCCACTCATTGTCCACCCCGTGGATGCTATATTTGCCGCTAGGGGCGCTGCAATTCAACCTCACATGGACACCTCGGTTGGCGGTATTTCTACACATTGTATGCTTACTGGTGACGTTTACTACGAAAGTTGAATGTTAATACAGATAGAAATAATGAAACTCAATTATGATTTTATTTTGTCCGAATCCTTGGCTGAATGGTCAGCGTTGAGGCCTTCGGTTCAGAAGGTACCGGATTCGATTACCGGCCGGATGGGTGATTATAATCACGTCTAATTACTTATTCTGGCTCTGGGACTGGTGTTTGTGTTTGTTGATATAGTGATTACTAGACCTCGGATTTTTAGGTGCTGAAATGTTATTTTAACTGCCTAAAACAGACTCAAATAGGCTCTACAGTACTTTTAGGCAGCTGCAGTTTTACGTATCTTAATATGCATTATTTAAAAAACCGTGTTGATTTTGTTAAATTGATAATAATTCGTTATGGGGAAATATACAAGAAGTTTCGCTCACCTCTTGCTGTAAACGTCGCAGAATATAATTTTACCATCCGATGTGAAACGGGTAAACTCTTGTAAATTGAGGATGAATTGGAACCTGACACCTTCTGCTTAATTCACACACTGACGAAATGGGAAAAAGGTAGGCCTATTGTTAATATACGTCAATCATATTACGCTGGTGTACTGCTGCATTCCGTTTTGTAAACAAGGCTCTAGAAATAAAGTTCCTGGAACTAGTTTCCATGAAGTCCCTTGCTAAGAGCGAACTAGGGAACTATGGACAGACCAGGTATGGTACAGTAAATACGCTGACCATGAGACGGCAAAAATTAGGTTACTTATTATTATTGCTCCTGTTCTGATGATAATCACTTCCTTATTTTGTTGTGTAGGTGGTACCAAGAATAAGTTATGGAACCTTAGTGACCGCTCCGTCGAGTGCTGCAATGGCATATATTGGAGGGCATTTGGTAAGAGTTGTCGAAGACCATATGCCATGTCAAGAGTGCGTTGATAAAAATTAGTATTATCCAGAGTCCATCTCCACTAACGTCATTAATAAAAATCAAAAACAGAGGTGGTCTCACGTCTCAGGTATCCAAAGCCAAGTTTTGTTTTACTGCTGATGAAACTGGGGCAAGTAAGGGACGAAATGTTATCGGTAACGCTGGGCAGTCCAAAAATAGCACAAACATTAACCGAAATACTGTTGCCACGTGTTGCTAAAAATCCTGTTCTACAGTGTGGGAAAGGTGATCATCCTGAGGAACAAAGCAGAATAATACTGCAGAAGTTTCTGCACCTCTCTGTCACTAACTACGCTAATGGCATGACGGATGAGTATCGCTGAGAATACTTCTCGATAAGAAAAACAATTTATGAGAAGAAAATATCAAGGAAAACAGTTAAAGTCGTTCCTTTTCACTGAAAATCTACGGTGCGGTAGTAAAAATATCTAGTGCAGACCTTATATCCTTTTAAATGCCAGACATATATTTCGACAGTTATATGTGTTATATGAAATGAAAATCCACAGCTGAATTGAACTCCTAGGGGTAAAAGGTGAACATTTATTATTTTGTACTTCATTCTGCTCAGTAATATATATAATATACAGGAAGTATAGTGTAGAGGTCAATTTGTGCTGGTTTTAACACACGTTACCAATGCTACTGAGTGCTGATGTGAGGTGGTATACTAACGATGCAGCGGTCAAGACGCGCACTGCCAGGCGGACACTGCTTCTGAAGAGAGCACTGCTAGTGAGCAGGCTTTGTATTCCTTGTAGGCTAAGCATCAAGTCGGCCGTGGACGACTTCTGCTGGTTGATATGTTCCTGCACTACGCAGCGCTGGTGTAGATAGAAGGTGACCAGCTGTCTCGGAACATGTGATTCTAAATGAGATCTGATGTGACTTAATTCGGAATTTATCGTTTAAATAAATGATTCAAAACCGTGTGTTAATTATTGTGATGTTTCAGGACTGTACATTTTGTTTACTGACCAATGACTGTGTTTATGGGCGACTGTGTTTTCGTTCAAATTAAGATATAATGTTCGTTGTTTTGAAAGTAATATGTGAAAACTACATAGGAAACATTTTGCATTTAGTAATAATTTAATGATATTACTTCTGAAATTGGTTCGTCAGTATCTTAACAAATCTCTCAAACGTTCATGTGTCTATAGAGCTAAGTGATCTTTCATTAATACACTCCGAAATCAAACCCAGTTTCAATTATCAACTCTAACCTTAAAAACCTATGTTCAACTGTTAGTATACATGCTACGTAATATAAACATATTATAACTCTGCAGGCATCCACATGACTGTTACGTACCAATATGGCATACACATTTAATTCCTATATAACTACTTAAATTATATGTTAACATGCTCACCTTAATGAATCTTACCAGCACTTCACCCCATCAGTCAGTTAACTGGATACATTTGACATTTTCCGGGTATGTTTTGCGGTCGTACGAGCCTGCATTTCATGCCTTACTTCTTTTACTCGGAAATAACATCGGTATCGTATGTAATTGAAAATTAATGTTGGTACCAAGTCCTGAGCATGTTCAGTACAGCACCCAGATCCACGAGAAACAGTAATTGGAGGTAAACTATGCTGGCAGTCTTGAAATATTTCCCCCCCATAATGCTTCTTGTACACTAAAATTTCCTCAACATGAGAAAACAAAAATGATAATTAATTCCTCGTCAAATCGAAATACCTGCATCTCCTCTGTATTAAATAAAATGGCGCATGGCTTTTAGTGCCGGGAGTGTCCGAGGACAAGTTGGCTCGCCAGAGCAGGTATTTTGATTTGACGAGGCGACCTGTGCGTCGTGATGAGGATGAAATGATGATAAAGACGACACACACATCCAATCCCCATGCCAGCGAAATTAACCAATTATGGTTAAAATTCCCGCCCCTGCCTGGAATCGAACCCGGGACCCCTGTGACCAAAGGTCAGCACGCTAATCATTTAGCCATGGAGCTAGATTACTCTGTATTGTTTTGCAGAGAACCAATACATGCTGTAAAATCTGTCACTTTGCTTGCATGTTTAACAGTATACCCACAGAGGTGATGAATAATATTCATTTTTGAACTAGTGAAAGGAACTATTTGCTCAGCTTCCTAACTTGATAATAGCTAGCTGTAATTTTTTTCTTGAGCTCTACTTACTATTTTGGCATTCTCTTTGACAACAGCTTTTGCCATGGCTCTAATCTGACTGAAAAAATGATGTTAAGGGAACTATCACTTAAAGGCAGATCTTGACGTGGGATAGGCTTCGACCACTTTGAGAATAGAGTGGGATCTTTTGGGGGTGAAAAAAATGCCGTTTTTCGTTCGAATGTTTATCGTAACCCGGCTTGCAACCCTGAACATAGCAAGTTGTAGGCATATTCGCATGCGTTATTAAATTGAAGCACATGCCAAAGTATACGTCCTACTTCTCAAAAGCTTAATCTTTTTCACACGAAAAGTGAACACTAGATATTTTGCGCGTATAAAACTGGAGAAAGTATTAAACTTCCGAAAAAGACCACAAACTGTTTACGCACTTCCACATCAAGCCGACAAAAAGAGCACGTACATGGACTTTTATTGACAGCAGCGCTGCAGGTGGCGGAGAACGTGTACACCGTGTTTATTAACATGTGACTCTGAGGGAGTCGTCACACTATTCATTTCTATTCGTCCTGGTCTGATATATTGTAGTTGGTCTTGCTTCGAGCCATTCAAGTACAAGAGAGAGAGAGAGAGAGAGAGAGAGACAATTTTGAAACTTGATAAGAACCCCTCAATAGGAAAGTTTTAAAAATTTAGTGATATATCCAAGCCAATGAACACCGCTCTGTTAACAAGATACTGTAAATACTGACAAAAACATTCAGATATTTTTATTTAGGATATAATTTACTTATTGACATATACGACCATGCGAACACAAGGCGGCAAGAACGCGATCCTAGTGGCTGAATGGTGAACTAAGATGCCGCCCATTTCCACAAGTGCATTTCAAGGCCTTGTATTATAGCGTAGGCAACGATAAGGACACTTCCGGATTTAACTTTGTTAAAATGGGGGACAATTTGCAAGTGGCGCTCGTAGTGGCGTGACCTAAAAACTAGCGCCGAATTCAAATATCAATGGAAATTCATGTACGGAAATGGATAAATAAATTACTTCTAGAGAGAAAGTGTTGTTGAGATATTTATTAACTTCAAAGTTGCCGAACCAATTCTGAATAAATGAAAATAGAATTACTTAACAGGTTATTATTTAAGGACTGAAATTAGAGATATTCAAGATATGAAATGCACTGCGCTGTGAAAGGGCTTGATCGTTTATTCATGCATTACCTTTTTTGCTTTAGCAGTCCTCCCTGAACGTTTACGGTTGGATTTGTATATTCCGTCAATTAAAAAACCTTGTATCATCCTATTAAGACGTTTGTCAATAAACAGATCGGCACATTCCTGCTTTTTTCTCTTGGAAGGACTACCCTTTTTGGAAGGGGCGGTAGAATTTGGTGTTACATTTTTTGGGAGATTGTGTGTTGGTTCAGATTCCGGCTTTAATCTGAAAAGATGGATAAAAGAAAGAAAAGCATGAAAATGCTATCAATATTTATGTTTTGAGGAATATTTACGCACAAATTAGAGTAAGAACATGACATAGCTTTCGCTGTATATTCGGGGGAATGTAAAGTCGCTGTTCTGGAAATTATGTGAAAAAATCTTATAATTCTTATAACTTATATCTTATACAGGTAACCTCTCCGACATTTCAAAACCCACAGTTCACACCTACAACAACCTATCGGTATTGAAGATTAACTGCTGCACTATACAATAAAATAAGCTTATTATATTTTAAGCCATTTAAAATATGGGTTACGCAGCTCAGAGGTGGTGGTGGTTGTTGTTTTAAGAGGAAGTACAAGTAGGCAACCATCCCCTATATAACACTAATCAGAGAGAAAAATGAAAGGGATCCGACACTTCGAAAAACGAAGGTATCAGCCAAAGAAAGACAAGGTCCACGAATGGCATGAAAATGAAAGATTCCCTAGCCCTGGAATGCTCTAATACCGTCGAGGTCGGAAAAGAACAAGAGTTGATCAAGGGAGGTCGGATAGGATAGATGGAAGTGAGGAGCCTGGCACAAGTAAGTGGAAACAATGTCAGGATTCAGCTAAGGGCCCCGTGGTCGCCAATACACGCTCCAAAGTTCAGAGCCCCTTGGGCACCTTTTAGTCTCCTCTTACGACAGGCAGGGGATACTGTGGATGTTATTCTACCGCCCCACCCACAGGGGGAACGCGCAGCTCAGAAGATTAGAAAGTACTATAAAATATATTTGTCACTGGAAGAGTATCTACTTATATTTCCTTGTCATGAGGGAAGCGGAAGAAAGACCGCGAATTCGTTTGCACTTTATAATTATTGCAACCAAACACAGCACATATCCTCCCACTCATGATGAGAGGAAATATAATTTACTGATTTTAAAAATAAGGTTCCTAGAAGGGAACCATAATTTAGCACTGCTACACTGGGGCGGAACGCTTGTGATTTCACGGTTGAGAAAGCCTAAAGAACTTAAATGTTTTCAACATGTGCAGTCGATGAAATTAAATTATGGTTTCCTTCTAGGAACCTTATGTTTGATATAAAGGCCAAAGGCAGGCATTTATACAAGTGGAGGCACATGCTTCCCCTAGTGCATTGTCCTACATGCAGTGGTGTCCCAGGTGGTGTGCTGGTGATTATTGTTTCAAGAGGAAGTACAACTGGGCAACCATCTCTATTAACACTAACGAGAGAGAAAACATGGAAGGGGTCCAACACTTCGAAGAATGAAGTTATCGGCCAAAGGAAGACAAAGGGCCATGAAGGGCGTGAAAATGAAAGACTCCCTAGGCCTCCATACGTAATACCGTCGGGGTCGGAAAAGAACAAGAGTTGACCAAGGGAGGTCGGGTACTATAGATGAAAGTGAGGAGCCTGGCACAAGTAAGTGGAAGCAATACCAGGACTCATCTAACGGCGCCGTGGTCACCAACCCACGCTCCAAAATTCAGAGCCCCTGGGGCCCCTTTCAGTCACCTCTTACGACAGGCAGGGATACCGTGGGTGTTATTCTACCTCCCCACCCACAGGGAGTAGTGGTGTCTCAACGGCGCACTAGCCGCCAGCTTTTAGTGTCGGGAGTGTCCGAAGACAAGTTCGTCTCGCTAGATGCAGGTCTTTTTTGACTCCCGTAGGCGACCTGCGCGTCGTGATGAGGATGAAATGATGAAGACGACACATACACCCAGTTTCCGTGTCAGCGAAATTAACCAATTATGGTTAAAATTCCACAACCTGCCGGGAATCGAATCCGGGACCCCTGTGACCAAAGGCCAGCACGTTTACCCTCTACTGCATGAATTATTTTTCGTCTTCCTTTGGTGAAGAAAATTTCAAGTTGTAATGTTCAACATACGTTCAGTGTTTTAGATGTACCAGCAATTCTTAACTGGAGCTAATAGCTTAACACTCGTATGCAATGTGGATTGCCATAGTGGAATATATATACCATTTTTCACGATCTTACATACGCATACGTTACTTCCACAGGGCTTCGGTGACAACTCTCCACGCCATTTTTTCGGCTGGGTGGCGCTCGTCTCTGCTCAGTCGGCCCAAGAACAATCAAACGGGCAGACGCCTCGTTGGCTGTCGCCTCCCCACCATGTACTCTTGCCTCATCAAGGGCGTGGACTCGTCATTTTCTCCAACTTCCATCCGCGATGAAATTCGCCGCACTGGCACGCATGTGGACGCAGTTCTTCGCCTCCAGGATGGCCTCTCAGGACAACCTTCTCCGGATGTCGTCGCCTTCTTCCGCTTTCCAGGACCACCGCTCGGCATCATTGAACATGGCATACGACTCTATGATACTGACTACACTGCGGTCGCTACTCCGGAGCATCTTCTACAGCAAATGCTTTCCATTCCTGATTTCCCCATCTCTCCTACCATACCTCCCATCGTTACACACTCCACCCCCACCTTCACTACTACTACCACCACCACCACCGTCACCACTTCTGTCCATTCTGCTCCGCGTACTTCCACCTGCACAGTTTCGTCCTGTCACCCCTCTTCAATCATGTCTGCCCCCGTTCCCCCCCTCCCTGCCCACTCGCAGCCCCCGCCTGCTTATTTCACTGATGCCACTATCGCAACTCCGCCCCTCTCCCCCCGCACTGTAGACTCCACCGACCCCACTCTCGACCGACCTTCGTCAGCGAGTTGTGTCATCCGTGGCCTGGACCCTGCACTCACCGAGAGTGACATCCTGGCTGATCTGACCTCCGCCGGCGTTCCAGCCCGTCGAGCGCTTCGCATCTACAACTCCAGCGGCCCGACCTTCATGGTTCGTCTCCAAGTCTCCTCACCAGCCGACGTCGACCGCCTCATCACCACCGGCGTCCGATTTCGCGGACGAACGTATCGAGTAGAGCCTTCTCGCTCCCCACCCCGCCCAGCTCGTTCCGCTCCCCTTCCCACACCTCCTAGCCCACCGTCCGCCCCGCCACCCCAGCCGCCCCCGCCAGAGATCCCCTTACCCGCTCCGCAACCTCCCTTCTTCCTCCCACCCCTCGCGGCCCTGGACTTCCTTCGCCTTCTTGCCACCTCCCCTACCAACATTACCACCTCCCTTTCCTACCTTCTCTCTCAATACTACACCCCCCCTTCCACCCACTTTCTCCCCGCACCGTATCTGTAATTCTCTTATGTATATCTCTGTAAATAACTGTCATTCTCTGTAACGCGCGCCCGAGATACCTCCGTTTTCAATAAAGTCATTCGTCCCCATTTTCCCTGCTGTTCGTAGGTTTTGCCTTCGCGGGGTGCCTTGCGGGTTTCGCCCTGGTTTCTCCGCCTTGTTGTGCCGGTGCCCTTACGCCAGCTTCTTTCACTTTTTTCCTCTTCCGGTGTGTACGACACACGCCCACTCGTATCTTGTTTCTCTCTCTTCCTTTTCTCTCTCTACGGCCTAAGAGCTCCTCAGTTGAGCTGATGGCCCGCCCCTCTTCTTTCGACGAGGGGAATGAAATAACTTGTTTAAGTAAGTAAGTACACGATCTTACCCACGAGCAACGCACCTGGTGGTGTATTCTGAAATCACGTTGTACGTGTCAAGTCTGACGAGCCCGTACACCGTAATCCAGCACGACGTCTTATCGACGCTTAGAAAAGTGTATTGGACAGGTGGACCGAGTGGTTTCGTGGGGTTTCACCCCTGGACTTGCATATTCCTCTAATAGCACAGTACAGCTCTTCATTCTTCTGATCCAGGCTAAAATCCTCCTCAGCCACTCCTACATACTCTTCGTTCTACTGAAGTCAAGTCTCCAGGAAGTCCAGCGTTTTTTCAACACTTCGCCCGGTGTCATATCGGAGCTCCAGGAGACGGATCGCGAACATCCTGGACCCCGCGTTATGGACGACGAATCTATTAAATCAGCCCGACCATTGGATAGCGACGATGATCACCACTCGAGCCCTGAACGTGAAGTTAAGAAACGCCGTGATGAAGCCAGTCTAGCTTCTAGTTCCACTGGTTCTACATATACTCCAGCCACTTCCCAGTCCGAGCGAGCAGGCACGCCGTCCTCGGTTCTGGGCATCCAACAATTACCATCTTCGCCACCTCAGTATCAAGCTCCCTCACCTCTTCTATATATGCCTCCTAATATTCGTAGCTATGCTACGGTTGCGAAAAATCCGGCTCTTCCTTTTAATATCCGACAGCGCAGTATCATTTCTCCCACACCACAGCTTCCACCTACTTTTTACGTCATCAAACTGATTAATATTGAACCACATCTGGCCAATACCCGCTCTCTCTACCAGCTTATCTCCAGGTTTACTCCCAACATCTCTCAATACGATCTGGAGATTCTACGTACAAGAGAAGGCTTCAACCTGAAAACATCTAAGCCCTTCTACTCGCATTTCACTTCGGCGATTGGAGCCCACCAACTGGGAAAACACGCCCGGGCGAGTAATCTTACTCAGCAGCAACCAGCCCGTCGACCTGAGGCTCCCTCTCGTCCCGCCCCTGTCTTATCTGTCGTTGCTTATGGGGTAGAACGGGACTACACGGAGGATGAAGTGGCGGCCCAGCTCCAACAAGACGGCCACCAAATATATCGCGTCCTCCGCATCAGGAACGCCGAGGGACCAACTACTCTGGTACGCATTCTCTCCCGGGATGTTAACACCCTTGACTGCCTGCTCCGCGATGGTGCCATGATCTACGCCCGCCGCCACCGCGTCGAGCCATCCCGGTCATCGCCCCCCAGGAGGATTCGCTGTGACCGCTGTCAGCGGTACGACCACCTGCCAAGTGAACCCTGCAAACAAGATCAGGTATGTGCCACATGTGCGCAGGATCATCCTACATTTTCTTGCCCTAATCGTCAGAATCCGAAGTGCATTAATTGTAACGAACCTCACCCTGCCTATAGTTATAAATGTAAAGTTAAACCCGCTCCTGAACCTTCTCACCCCGAGTCTGTTGTACCCGTCATTTCCCAGGATCTACCAACCCCCGCCTCTTCCTCTTCCCTCCCCTCCCCTAGTGTGGAGAACATCGTCCGCTTTATGACGATGGTACTCCAAAACACCCTTCCTTTCCTGCGTCCCCACATCCTAACCCAGATCCAATTAGCGGCACGGTTAGTTCTGAATACGCATGTCGATGTTGGTTATACGGGGAATAAAATGCATTTTGCATTTTTTCCCCTAAATACCGTCCCCATTCGATAGTTCTTTGAAGGTTTATTATGATAACATAAGATCACTTCAGTCTAACCGTGCCCTGTTCACCACTTCCCTTTCCATTTATACCCCGGATATTTTTGTGCTTAACGAGACCTTCCTGACACAGCGCCAACGACCTAACTTTTCTACTTACACTTTGTATCGCGCTGACCGGCCTCGTAAAGCTCGTGGAGGCGTAGCTATTGGTGTCAGGCGGGATCTCACTACTAAACGTCACTTTCTTCCTCCCTCTATTACTCTCCATGAATATCTGATTATTGAAATTTTTTCGTCTACTCGCACTTTTGTTGTCGCTACTACTTATTTACCTGCCGGCAACCCTCCTCCTTCTGATTTTATTCGGTATATTGATAATCATTTCAGCGATTATATTATAGTCTGTGATATTAATATCACCTCATATACCCTTATGGCTCTTACTAACTTTAATACTCTTTGCGCGAATATCCGGGGTAATCGCATTCCTTTCCCCTTCCCTACCCTACCACGATCAAACACCACACCAGACGTTCTTATCCTATCTCCTTCTTTTTCTCTATCTCCGATTATTGATAAATGTTTAGAAATCGGTAGTGATCATACACCTGCCCTCATTACCATTCCCGGTGTCCTCCCCTACCCTCATTCTCCCCCACCCCGCCCCCCTCCTACTAGACGCTACAATCAGACTAACTGGACAGCATATCGACAGACTATTACAGACCTGCTTCAGAACTCCCCCTCCCCTACTTCCTCCCAGAATCTTCTCTCTCTCATAACGCTCCTAGAACATGCACTAACTACAGCTGATCACTTGCACATTCCTCGCCGTTCCTATCATCCTAACAAGCCCCCTATTCCTCAAAAAGGACTACAGTTATTGCATTTAGCACATGACCTGTATCATCACTACCTTCGAACTCGTGACCCTACCACTTTGACTCAACATCGCCGAACCTTACGACATGCCCGTTCCTATATCAAAGCTATTAAGCGAAAGCAATGGACTACAGCTTGTACTGAACTCTCCGACGAACAGAACTCTCGACGGTTTTGGCAAACATTCAAACGTATAACACAGCACACAAAATCCCACCCCACCTACCCCATTCATCATCTTCCGCACCCCCGTACTACTGATAAGGAAAAAGCTGATTTGTTTGCTGACCACTTTTCCAAAGTCTTCTCTCCCTCCTTCTCCCCTACACTCTACCATCCTGATGAGCCCATAATTAACCATTATAGTCATCCAGATCGTCCTGAACTTCAACCCTCCTTTCATCATTATCCTAATATTGATTATACTCACCCACTCAATTCCCCTATTACGCCTCATGAAATCCGCACTTTCCTTAAACATCGGAAAAATACTGCCCCCGGATCTGATTCCATAACCTACCGTCACATCCGTGAAACTCCACCCATTCTCTTCGATCTCCTTAGTTCAGTCTATACTACTATGCTCTATACAGGTATTTATCCTTCTCATTGGGGTCGAGCTAACGTACTTCTCTTCCTCAAGCCTGGCAAACCTCCTTCCGATGTTTCTTCCTATAGGCCTATTAGACTTTTACCCGTCTTATCTAAGATTTTAGAAGCTCTCTTATCACGTCGCATATCTCGTTATCTTACTTCCCTCAACCTCCTTCCTATCTCCCAAGCCGGATTCCGATCAAATTTCTCAACCCAGGATCATTTATTTCATATTACGTCATCCCTAAATTCATTTCTACGCCCCCGGAAAACTGCTGCACTGGTGTGTCTTGATGTCCATACAGCTTTCGATACTGTGTGGCACTCCGGCTTACTGTTTAAATTGCGCCATTTACCGCTTCCTCTTACTCTTATTCGTTTTATTTATCACTATCTTCGCTCCCGTACAGCTCGTATCTTAATTCATGGCACCTCCTCTTATATTTTCCCTATGACTTCCGGAGTTCAACAAGGTTCTCCACTTTCACCTTTGCTGTATATCCTTTTCACTCATGATATTCCTCATCCTGATCCTCCCCTCCGCCTGTATCAATATGCAGATGATCTAGCTATTCTTGCCCTTTCCACCACGACTAACACATTAACTACTCAACTCCAAGCCTACCTCACTACTCTCGAAACCTGGCTTCAATCCTGGCATTTGTCCGTTAATCCTGTTAAAACTCAATTTATAGTTTTCCGTAAAAAATCCCGTCTTTGCCGCCCCCGGCATCGAGTTCTACTAACTATGTACAATACACCCCTTGCGGAGACTAATCTATTAAAATATTTAGGCATTACCTTTCAAAATAACCTCCAATGGAACCATCATCTTGATAATATCTATAAAAAGGCATTTTCTCGCTTCCGTGCCCTTCGTTCGCTCACTGGGCATACCTGGGGTCTTCGACCCTCCCATATTATCCATATATACATATCCTTTATCCGCCCTGTCGTCACCTATGCCTCCCTGACTTGGTTGACTGCTCATGTTCGACAGTATATTCAGCTCTTGAAACTTGACAGACATGCTCTACGAATCGCACATCGCCTCCCCCTTGACACTCCCTCTGCTAACTTTCAAACACTTTATTCTTTCCCCACTATCCTTGGTCACCTTCACTCTCTACGCCTCAACTATCTCACCAAAGGTACCAGTAATCACAATCCTATCATCACCGAAACCCTGTCCTTATCCCCTTTAGCTGATGCCATTCTTAACGACCGTCGCACACTCCAGACTTCTCATCTCTTTCCTCCCCCCATCCCACTCTTTCTCTACCACTGTCCTGTTACAAGCTAAAACTGTATTTTTCAATTCTATGATGCTCCTGCGCACAGTGGTGCAGCCTATATTTCTGCAGCACGACCAGTGTCCGTCCATTGTTATTATTATTATTATTATTTTTATCATCACACTATTTTCTCTGTTTCTACTCTGGCACAAGTAAACGGACTTTCCGTCCCATTAGTTCTTATCTTGTGTTCATTATTATTATTATTAGTATTATTATTATTATTATTATTATTGTTTTTCGTCCGAAGTGAGGACATATTGTATTATGTGACAGTGTTTCCGTTTCGTTTTTCTGCAGTGCCACAAGGTAATGCGTGTGCTTCTAATTTCTGTTTGTTTTGCTCATTGCATTTATTCGTGCCGATTGACATTCTACCTGCGGCACGTTCTTTATTTACGTTATGTGGACTTGCTTAAGCTAGCAATTGGTGTTCTTGAACGTTATTCAACCGACTTTTCTTCCATATTCTTTATATTCAGTGTTGTCTTTTCTTTCTTTCTGCAATTTCGTCTGTTATTTGTAACAATTTGTCAGTGCACGTTATATTCATTTCCTACTCGGTACGTTGTGAACTTGACTAGTGCAGTGCTTATGTTGCCAGTGCATTGACGCCCAATGGACTATATGAACTCTTGCTCCAATACGCTACGATGCAAACATGTTTATCTTCGTTGTATATTCATAATTTTGTTATCCTATTTTGTACCTATCTGTATACCTGTGTATCCTAATTCGTTATCCTCCTACTTTTCCCCTACGTATGTCTATACATACCATTAACATTCGATTTTCTTTTACATATATATATATATTGTACACGGCCTAAGAGCTACTTTGTATAGCTGACGGCCCGCCTACCCATAGCGTAGGAATGAAATAACCTTCTAATCAATAATAATACACGATCTTACGCTAAGCTTTTAACATTCAAAGACCGAACATTACTACCTACTGGCCATGGGTACGTACTGCAAGGCGCAAGTACAGCTTGCACGACCGTAGGTCGGTAATGTCTTTGAGGTTAAGCCAGAAGTACTCCAGAAGCCTGTGGTAATGTGATGGGGAGGGCCCACGTAAAATAAACGGTTGTTGACGGGGTGGAAGGAGTACCTTTGGTTGTAGGGCTGTTTTGTCTTATGTTATGTAAAAAGCCAAGAATAACGGCCGAGAGGATTCGTCGTGCTGACCACACGACACCTCGTAATCTGCAGGCCTTCGGGCTGAGCAGCGGTCGCTTGGTAGGCCAAGGCCCTTCAAGGGCTGTAGTGCCATGGGGTTTGGTTTTGCTTTGGTTTTTATGTAAAAAGAAACAAAACAAGGCATCACTGTTATATACCTTTAATTGACTGTACAGTTGAAGATGTGCCGTAAAATTACCTCTGTCTACAATATTTATCCAGGTGAAAAATTTGTTGCCTAATGGCAACAGTATACAGTAGAGAGTTAACCATTTAGCCATGGAGCCGGTTGGAAAGGTGTAGCAATCCAACTGATGAGCCCACTGTTACACTAGTGCGAAACGCTGGTAATTTCACGATTGAAAAAGCCTAAACCCCTTTACTGATTTTAACTTACTCCAAACGCATAAATAACACCAGAAACTTCACAAACTATTGACAGACTAAGTAACTCCAGGTCACACCGCTAGACAAGTTCTAATCGCTCTCCCTCGATATCACGCAGACTGTCCTGTATTGGTTACGTGCCAGATGCGACCGTGCCGGATGCGACCCGGCCATTATCGTGCCAATAGCGACCGAGCGGATATGCACCGTGTCGCATGCGACCCATCAATCACTTACAATTGATCTGCATTAAGGGCTGTTACCAATTGGCAGATTGCTTATCAGTAGATAACTTGGTCTTTTCTAAAATAAAGGTCTGACACCGTTGTTAGCAGGTTCGAGTGCCGTTGGTCGAAAGAAAAATATGATAATGTTGCTGGCTTTACGTCCCAGTAATTACTTTTATGTTTAAGGAGACGCCGAGGTGCCGGAGTTTAGTCCCGCAGGACTTATTTTACGTGCCAGTAAATCCACCGACACAAAGCTGACTTATTTGAGCGCCTTCAAATATCACCAGACTGAGCCAGGATCGAACCTGCCAAGTTGGAGTCGGAAGACCAGCATCTCAACCGTCTGAGCCATCGAGCCACTTAGCCCGGATGAAAAAACTTTCACCATGAGAATGTAGGCCGGCAGGGTAGGAAAGTTGGTGTATACAATTTGTAATCACTAGATTGCGTACCAAAAGCCTGGATTCAAATCTAAACTTATTCGCAGTGTTCAAATGAAGTGAGGCAATATGATGCTGTTGATGGTGATTCGGCCGTCGGATAGGGACGTAAAGCATTGAGCAGACCCCTTGGTATTATTCGAGAGGAGTAGGGTACGTGCCGATACCGGGTTTCATCTTTCCCTACCTCATTATCATAATCTCACATCCAGACGCGCAGGCCTCCCATGTGCGTCAGGTAGAAAGTCCTGCACCAGGCAAGCCGAACACGTCCTCGGACACTCCCGGCACTAATAGGACACGATAAGTAAGTAGGCCTAAGTCGTAAATAATTTCAGAGGATTAGGATCTTCTTTTTTTGCTAGTGGTATAACGCCGCACCGACACAGACAGGTTTTAAGGCGACGATGTCCGACTCGTTGGCTGAATGGTCAGCGTACTGGCCTTCGGTTCAGAGGGTCCCGGGTTCGATTCCCGGCCGGGTCGGGGATTTTAACCTTCATTGGTTAATTCCAATGGCCCGGGGGCTGGGTGTTTGTGCAGTCCCCAACATCCTTGCAACTCACACACCACACATTACACTATCCTCCACCACAATAACACGCAGTTCCCTACATATGGCAGATGCCGCCCACCCTCATCGGAGGGTCTGCCTTACAAGGGCTGCACTCGGTTAGAAATAGCCACACGAAATTATATATATTATAGGCGACGATGGGATAGGAAAGGGCTAAGAGTGGGAAGGAAGCGGCCTTGTCCTTGATTAAAGTACACATCGACTTTCACATTTACCTGATGTGAAAATGGGAAACCACGGAAAACCATCTTCAGGGCTGCCGACAGTGGGATTCGAACCCACTTTCTCCCGGATGCCAACTCACAGCTGCGCGCTCCTAACCGCACGGCCAACTCGCCCAGTAGGAAATTTATTGAAAATCTCCCTTGGTAAATTATTCCAATCCCTAACTCCTCGTCCTTTTTGCCGCAATATGTCGTCTTGAGTTCTAACTTTATCTTTATATTGTGATCTCTCCTACTTTTAAAAACACCACTCAAACTTATTCGTCTACTAATGTCATTCTACGCCATCTCACCATTGACAGCTCGGGACATCCCGCTTAGTCGAGCAGCTCGTCTTCTTACTTCTAAGTCTTCCTAGCCCAAGATTTGCAATATTTTCGCAACGCTACTCGTGTGTTTTGTTACCAAACATTATCGATTGTTTTCTGAAAGGGATTCAAACTTAATTTCGGAGTCCCTGGTACAGCGTAATTAGATTCTGATACAAATTTAGATGTGACTAGCTAATGTACCCGTGCTTCGCTACGGAATTCTACATTGTATTCAGAATTCTAGGTTAAATACTCTACATGTTGTGAATAAGATTATATTAAACTACATAGCTCTTAAAGTTACTCAGAAAAGCAACGGGCAAGTCACCATTCGTATTTTCGCATGTGAAGACTTGGTTAGGAAATTATAATGGCAGGTCCTCTTGTCTACTGTCAGTCACAATCAACTTGGTAAGTTTTCATTATGATGGTAGGCCCACTTGCCTACTGCCAGTCAGTGGAGTTGGGCAGTGTGATGATAATGGCAGGCACTCACTCTCTACCTGTCCTTTTACATCATCAGAAAGACTGTCTTTGTGGTTTTGCCAACTAAAATCATCATAGGTCATTACAATGAAGTCAACAGAAATGTCGCAGTTACAAGCAATGCTATCATAATTATGAAATACTCGATAAAATAGAAAACCGCACATTTTCTCATTTTTAACAGTACTATGCTGCCGATCTAACAGTCCAAAGTTCCCGACCTGGAATAACCAGGCCGCAGACAGCCGTGAACAATCCTCTCCCATTATTCCTTTAAGTGTGCACACTGCTCATTCCAATCCGTGCCACAGAGAAGGAAGCAAATGCGTGGAGTACTATGATAATCCAGTATGTTACGTACCAGTAGTACTAGAAAATCGATGAACCAGAGGAAAGTCATGCTAAAGAAGAAAGTTATCTAACTCCACATTCCCCTGTGGAGGGGGGCGGTAGAATTACACCCATGGTATTCCCTGCGTGTCGTAAGGGGCTCTCAACTTGGGAGCGTGGGTTAGTGACCACGGGGCACTGAGTTGAGTCCTAGCACTGCTTCCACTTATTTGTGCTAGGCTCCTCATTTTCATCTATCCTATCCGACTTTCCTTGGTCAAATCTTGTTCTATTCCAACCCCGACGGGATTAGAACTTTCTAGACCTAGAGAGTCGTTCGTTTTCACGCCCTTCGTGGCTCTTGTCTTTCTTTCGCTGATATCTTCCTTTTTCGCAGTGTCGGATTCCGGTTGGTTGGTTGGTTGGTGATTATTGTTTTAAGAGGAAGTACAACTGGGCAACCATCCTCTATGTAACACTAATCAGAGAGAAAAATGGAAGGGATCCGACATTTCGAAGAATGAAGATATCGGCCAAAGGAAGACAAGGGCCACGAGGGGCGTGAAAATGAAAGACTCCCTAGCCCTCGCAAACCTAATAGCGTCGGGGTCGGAAAAGAACAAGAGTTGACCAAGGGAGGTCGGATAGGATCGATGAAAGTGAGGAGCCTGGCACAAGTAAGTGGAAGCAATACCAGGACTCAGCTGAGTGCCCCGTGGTCGCCAACCCACGCTCCAAAGTTCAGAGCCTTTGAGGCCCCTTTTAGTCGCCTCTTACGACAGGCAGGGGATACCGTGGGTGTTATTCTACTGCCCCCACCCACAGGGGGGGTGTCGGATTCCTTCCATTTTTCTCCCTGATTAGTGTTAAATAAAGGATGGTCACCTAGTTGCACTTCCTCTTAAAACAATAATCACCACCACGACCACCACCACCACATTAACACGTAGCATTTCTCCTCTAATGGTTGGCGTCAAGAAAAGCATCCAGCCGTAAAAGAATGCCAAATCTGCTACACACCCTGACCCGCAGTAAGAACCGGATAGAGTGGGGAGTAATAGAAACGAGCCCAGTGGCATCACTGCTCGCTTCTCACCAAGGCAGTCCGGGTTTGATTCCCGGCCAATATTTGTGGGATTTACGAAATGAAATACCACGCCCATTTTCCTGGAGATGAAAAATGGGAAACCACGAGAAATAATTTTCGAGGATGGCCGACGGGGTATTCGAACCCAGCAGCCTACCGAAGTAGCTCTAACTAGTCGTCCGGCAACGCACTGACCTAACCTGCTTGGTACCTTCTCCCAGACATGGAGGCGCAGCTCCATATATGGAGATATTTTAGGAAAATACTATTTATTTGCTAATGGCTTTACGTCTCACCGACACAGATAGGTCTTATGGCGACGATGGGATAGGAAAGGCCTAGGAGTTGGAGGGAAGCGGCCGTGGCCTTCATTAACCCACTGTCTCCCGGATGCAAGCTCACAGCCGCGCGCCTCTAACCGCATGGCCAACTCGCCCGGTGGGAAAAGACGTAAACGCATCACCATATTTCGTGTTGCAAAACGAGTTTCCCCCAGAAGTGTTATGTAAAGTAGAGGCAGTAGCTGCTTATAAGACTTTTTGAAATTACATTGCACTTCGTTTAACTTACCTTATCTTGGGTGATGACACAACTTATCAAATGACAATTTGCTTGTCAACGCCGGTCGCATCCTGTCAACGCCGGTCGCATCCGGCACGGTTACAGATAATGCGGTCGCTAGTGGCACGGGTCGCATGCGGCACGGTCGCATCTGGCACGCCACCCCTGTATTATCTCTACTGTATTTGGTGCAACGCAGCGAAGATTGATCGAGTCGACAGCTGTAACAAACCAAAAGCTATCCAACAGATATCTTACCATTATAGAAACCGGGCATCTAAACTTAATAATTCGTCCAAATTCACCTTCAAACGCAATTCCTTGTCGGTTTTGGAGGTCTACATATCGGCAAACAAAATATGCATTTGTATACAAATCCGATGTGTAGCGATCACTAATAACCAGGGTCCGGCTCATACACATTGCTGTAAATCCCTATCACAACTCCGTGATTACAGAAATGCGTATGTTATGTAATGTTTTCGCAATTTTTTGGCTATCCTTCATTCTTGCGTATTTCTTTTTCCATTTCCCCTCATTATTTTGTCATATTCCGCAATTCGTTTCATTAAACTCTTGTTTTTAAGACAATTGTCCTCATTTTGCATTATTATTTAACCGAGCTCGATAGCTGCAGTCGCTTAATTGCGGCCAATATCCAGTATTCGGGGGATAGTGGGTTCGAACCACAGTGTCGCCAGCCCTGAAGATGGTTTTCCGTGGTTTCCCATTTTCACACCAGGCAAATGCTGGAGCTGTACCTTAATTAAGGCCACGGCCGCTTCCTTCCAATTCTTAGCCCTTCCCTATCCCATAGTCGCCATAAGACCTATCTGTGTCAGTGCGACGTAAAACAACTATAAAGAAAATACCTCTCTGTGTCGGTGCGACGTAAAGCAACTTGCAAAAAAAATGTAGCCATTTTTATGCAACTTGCAAAAAAAATGTAGCCATTTTTATGCATTTACGTTGAGTAATCAACGTGGGGCCCATTTGAATATTATACGAACGTTCAGTAAACGAGAATATTCAAACATCAAAACGTTCAGTACTCAGTTCGAAAACCGTATAATAAAATGGCCCTCTAGAACCCTCATCTGCATTCTTTGGATCAACATCCCTAGAGAGTAGCGGTGGTGATGATTATTGTTTTAAGAGGAAGTACAACTAGGCAACCATCCTCTATTAACACTAATCAGGAGAAAAAATTGAATGGATCCGACACTTCGAAACAGTAGGCAACCATCTTCTATACAACACTGATCAGAGGGAAGGGATCCGACACTTCAAAATATGAAGGTATCGGCCAAAGGAAGACAAATACCATGAAGGGCGTGAAAATGAAAGACTACCGAGGCCTCGAGTGCTCTAATACCGTTGGGGTCGGAAAAGAATAAGAGTCGACGAAGGGAGGTCGGACAGGATAGATAAAAGCGAGGAGTCAGGCATGGACTTAGCTAAGGGCCCCATGGTCACCAACTTCCGCTCCAAAGTACAGAGCTCCTGGGGCGTGGTGGTGGCGGTGGTGATTATTGTTTTAAGAGGAAGTACAACTAGGCAACCATCCTCTATATAACACTAATCAGAGGGAAAAAAGGAAGGGGTCCGACACTTCGAAAAATGAAGGTATCGGCCAAAGGAAGACAAGGGCCGCGAAGGGCATGAAAATGAAAGACTCCCTAGCTCTCGCAAACCTAATAGCGCCGGGGTCGGAAAAGAACAAGAGTTGACCAAGGGAGGTCGGATAGGATAGATGAAAGTGAGGAGCCTGGCACAAGTAAGTGGAAGCAATGCCAGCACTCAGTTGAGGGCCCCGTGGTCGCCAACCCACGCTCCAAAGTTCAGAGCTCCTGGGGCCCCTTTTAATCGCCTCTTACGACATTAGAATAACACCCTGGTATCCTCATACCTTGGATGTTATTGTACTGCCCCCAGGTGGTGGTGGTGGTGGTGATTATTGTTTTAAGAGGAAGTACAACTAGGCAACCATCCTCTATATAACACTAATCAGAGGGAAAATATGGAAGGGGTCCGACACTTCGAAAAATGAAGATATCGGTCAAAGAAAGACAAGGGCCACGAAGGGCGTGAAAATGAAAGGCTCCCTAGCCCTCGCAAACCTAATAGCATCGGGGTCGGAAAAGAACAAGAGTTGACCAAGAGAGGTCGGATAGGATAGATGAATGTGAGGAGCCTGGCACAAGTAAGTGGAAGCAATGCCAGGACACAGCTGAGGGCCCCGTGGTTGCCAACCCACGCTCCAAAGTTCAGAGCCCCTGAGGCCCCTTTTAGTCGCCTATTACGACAGGCAGGGGATACCGTGAGTGTAATTCCACCACCCCCAACGACAGGGGGATTTGCTTAGAAGAGTTATAGAGTTGTATCATCCAGGGAAACAGGATGGAATAGGGAGTGGTGAAGAGAGTACTGGGAGTTGGAAGTCAAGTAACGATGACATACATTTTTTAGCGTTAAACTGTATAAGTATAAAAAAAAAGAATGGAATTAAATAATTTAATAGTTATATATTCACCATGTATTGCAATTGGAGTTCATCCATGCGTCAGTTGCTCAGAAGTGATATTACGCCCGTGGAAATTTGTTCCCGAAGCTGGAGTTTTTCTCATAGGAATAGATCAGGAACGACAGGAGGGAAAGTATGCATACTGGCGAAAGAAAAATATGTAAGCTATGAAAATGTTAAGGGTGAAAAACTTGAAATTCTAAATGCAAAGCTCATCTTTAAAGTAATAGGCAATTGACTTTCTTGGGGTGTATGCCCCTCGAGGGGTGGCCCTGACGTTGATGCGGAATTATTTGATGAGATAATCAGCGATGTGGGTTAATGATGGTGATTATTATTTAAGAGAAAGTTCAATTTGGCAACCATCCTCTATACAGAGAGAAAAATTGCATTGATCTGATACTTCAAAAAATGAAGATATCAATCAAAGAAAGGCCAGGGTCACGAAGGGCGTGAATATGAAATATTCCCTAGGTGTCGAGTGCTCTGATACGCTCGGGGGAGGGAAAAGGACAAGCGTTGACCAAGGAAGGTCGGACAGGATTGATGAAAGTGAGGAGTCTGGTACAAGTAAATAGAAGCAATGCCAGAACTCACCGAAGAACCCCGTGGTTACCAACCCACGCTTCAATGTTCAGAGCCCCTGGGGCCGTTTTAGTCACCTCTTGGGACAGGCAGGGGACACAGAGTGTGTTATTCTACCGCCCCCACCCACAGGGGTTACTATCCAGAGAAGTGTTGATGGTTGTGGTTATTGTTTTAAGAGGAAGTGCAACTGGACAAACACCCTCTATATTACACTAATCGGAGCGGACAAAATGAAAGGGGTCCGACACTTCAAAAAATGAAGGCATCGGACATAAAATTAATTTGCTTTACTTCCCACTAACTACTTATTTACGGTATTCAGATACGCCGAGGTGGCGGAATTTTGTCCAGCATGAGTTCTTTTACGTAAATCTACCGGCACAAGACTGACACAATTGAGAATCTTCAAATACCACCGCACTGAGCCAGGATCAAACCTGCCAAGTTGGTGTCAGAAGGCCAGCGCCTCAACCGTCTGAAGCAAAGAAAAAAGAGAAGACAAGATGGTGGTAGTGATTATTGTTTTAAGAGGAAGTCCACCTACGGAACCATCCTCTACTAACATTAATGAAAGGGAAAAATGGAAGGGGCTCGACACTTCGAAAAATGAAGGTAGCGGCCAAAGAAAGACAAGAGCCACGAAGGGCGTGAAAATGAGACTCCCTAGCCCTCGCAAACCTAATACCATCGAGGTCAGAAAAGAACAAGTGTTGACAATGCGTGTTCAGATAGGCACAAGTAAGTGGAAGCAATGCCAGGACTCAGCTGGGCCCCATGGTCGCCAACCCATGCTCCAAAGTTCACAGCTCCTGGTGCCCCTTTTAGACGCCTCTTACGACAGGCAAGTAATACTGTGGGTGTTTTTCTACCGCCCCCACCCACAGAGGGTGGTCGAGGTAGATACTCCACTCGCCGGTACCCAAGCCACCAGGGCAAACACTAGTGGGTAGCGATTGAGCACAGAGCGTCACTTAGCGCATACGGTAATGTAATGACTTAATTTTGCGTTGCTGGATATTGATTTTTGTTATATCTGTTCCAGGTAAGTCTCTGTTATTTTGAGATCCTTTCGTTACTTGCTTCACGATTCAAGCCTGATGGCTGAATTACTTCTCCTAGGTACTTGAACTTATTCAGTTGATTCATTTTGCCGAATTTTACTCTTTAGAGTTTTCCCGTCAAGATAACGAGCGAATCCTTCCATGTAGTAAGTGTTTTCATACGATATTTGGAGGAGAGTTTTAGCTGCTATTTCATGAATTTATTCACGAATTTTATTCTAGGTTTGCTTGTCCTGTACTTGATATTTCCTATCCGACCCACCAAAAGGTCCACCATGGATTACTTCGATGCCAGCGGTTTACTTTTACTTGACTGGACGAGCTTTTCCTTCATTATGTCTCCCATGGCTCCTCTCTTCTTTCGTGGTAGTGATTGGTGGTGATTATTGTTTTAAGAGGAAGTACAACTAGGCAACCATCCTCTATATAACACTAATCAGAGAGAAAAACTGGAAGGGGTCCGACGCATCGAAAAATGAAGGTATCGGCCAAAGGAAGACACCGGCTATGAAGGGTATGAAAATGAAAGACTCCCTAGGCCTCCATACGTAATACCGTGGGGGTCTGAAAAGAACAAGAGGTGACCAAAGGAGGTCGGATAGGACAGAAGAAAGCGAGGAGCCTGGCACAAGTAAGTAGAAGCAATGCCAGGACTCAGCTAAGGGATCCGTGGTCACCAACCTACGCTCCACAGCTCAGAGCCCCTGAGGCCCCTTTTCGTCGCCTATTACGACAGGCAGGGGATACCGTGAGTGTAATTCCACCACCCCCAACGACAGCGGGATCCCTTCTTTCATGGTGTGGTGGTGATTATTGTTTTAAGAGGAAGTACAACTGGGCAGCCATCCTCTATATAACACTAATCAGAGAAAGAAAGGTGATGATTACTGTTTTAAGAGCAAGTACAACTAGGCAACCATCCTCTATATAACACTAATCAGAGAGAAAAATTGAAGGGATCCGACACTTCCAGAAATGAAATTATCGGCCAAAGAAAGAAAAGGGCCGCGAAGGGCGTGAAAATTAAAGACTCCCTTGCCTTCGGAAACCTAATAGCGTCGGAGTTTGGAAAAAGAACAAGAGTTGACCAAGGGAAGTCGGGTAGGATAGATGAAAGTGAGGAACCTGGCACAACTAAGTGGCAGCAATAGCAGGATTCAGGTAAGATCTCCGTGGTCGCCAACCCACACTCCAAAGTTGCAATATTAGGATATTACATAGGATATTACATAAATAAGTTCAGAGCCCCTGGAGCCCCTTTCAGTCGCCTCTTACGACAGGCAGGGGGTACCGTGGGTGTTAATCTGCCACCCCCACCGACAGGGGGCCGTCAGTTCATGAAACGCACAAAGTATTTTTCATCGTAATAACGCCCATCACTAGATTACTACATTAAAAATGCATTTTATTAAGAGTTTGACTGGCAAGTTAGTCGATTTCCTCTCTAATTTCTTCAACTTGTTGCAACAGACTTTTCCAACAATCTCCGAGGAATGGGCTTTGAATTGAATTATTTACCTTTGAGCTTTTTCAACTTAGAATCGAAGAACAGTGAAATAGTTCAAGACAATGCAGAGGAGTATGTAGAGCTCGAAACCACCATCTTCAGGCGAGGAATTGAAACATCTCCTTGGACGTTGAGACACGGTCATAAACAATGAGGGAACATGCTCATGTTATCCAGGTGGTGGTGGTGATTATTGTTTTAAGAGGAAGTACAACTAGGCAACCATCCTCTATATAACACTAATCAAAGAGAAAAAATGGAAGGGATACGACACTTCGAAAAATGAAGGTATCGGCCAAAGAAAGACAAGGGCCACGAAGGGCGTGAAAATGAGACTCCCTAGGCCTCCATACGTAATACCGTCGGGGTCGGAAAAGAACAAGAGTTGACCAAGGGAGGTCGGATAGGATAGGTGACAGTGAGGAGTCTGGCACAAGTAAGTGGAAGCAATGCCAGGACCCATCTCAGGGCCCCGTGGTCACCAACCCACGCTCCAAAGTTCAGAGCCCCTGGGGCCCCTTTTAGTCGCCTCTTACGACAGGAAGGGGATACCGTGGGTGTTATTCTACCGCCCCCACCCACAGGGGGTCATGTTATCCAGTCACAGTTCGTGCGTAACCTCGGCTGAGGTAACACAAAAAGCGCCGTGTCCGTACTGTGTGGTTATCGCGTAGTGCAATACATATTTGTGTAGTCCTTGGAAAAGTGTACGTACAATCATGGCAAGTATCAAGAAGAACACCATAAAATGTGTTTTTGAAGACAGGATTAATAGGCCTTCACCTTTAGACATTCATCGTTGGATTAGTCACGAACTAAAACTCTTTTTTTGTTTTTTTGTTTTGCTATTTGCTTTACGTCGTACCGACACACACAGGTATTATAGCGACGATGGAACAGGAAAGGCGTAGGAGTGGGAAGGAAGCGGCCATGGCCTTAATTAAGGTACAGCCCCAGCATTTGCCTGGTGTGAAAATAGGAACCACGAAAAACCCTGTTCAGGGCTGACGACAGTGGGGTTCGAACCCACTATCTCCCGGATGTGAGCTCACAGCTACGCGCTCCTAACCGTACGGCAAACTCGACCGGTCGAACTAAAACTTAACGGAGACCAAGTGATTGCCATACAGTTAAACAACGGGGAAAATGCTGTGTGCATAAATCTAGTATCTGTGACTCTTTATGAAAACCTTCTAGCACGTCACGAAGGAGTGAAAACTTTTCTTTTAGCTAATGGCGGTACCACTAAAGTAACGATTTCGGCAACGGACACTTTAACTAAACGCGTACGTGTGTTCAACCTCCGTCCAGAAATAAGCAACGATCTTCTTGCACGAGTTCTCTCTACATATGGAGTAGTCAAAGACATCCAGCAAGAACGTTGGGATGAAGCCTACGAATTTGCTGATGTAAGTAATGACATACGAATTGTAAAACTAGAACTTAAATACCCTATTCCGTCTCAGCTAATGCTGAATGATTGTAGAATTCTACTATCGTACGAAGGACAATCAAAATCATCTTTCTATTGTAAAGAAACGACACATCTTCAAATAGATTGTTCCAATAGGAAAGGCCGTCCCGCGCTGAGTAGAAAACAAACATACAGCTCCGCAGTGGCCGAGTCTGATGGCAGTACACCAACGAGGGAACGGTACGAAGTCGGACGGCGAATTTCGATTTGATTTTTATATATTCGTGAAGGTCTTTTTAAGCTGAAACAGGTAGTGGACGTCTAATTTTCCGCTGGTCTTTTTTAAAGGGGCATTTGGGAGCTCAAAGTTGGCGGTGCGCGCCCTGAATTGTACAGTTACATGGTGGCACACGTCAGCGCTCACTGCCAGCGGCTGCCCTGCCTCTCCTTCACTCTCCAGTCCTTCGGTTCCCCACCACATACGGCTGCCAACAGTTGTGTATATGGGACGGCGAGTCCTATTCTGTTCGGTCAAGTTCTCCACGACTGATGGCTATTCCACATACATGAGATCGCAATGGATTATTTACATTTTAAGGCCGCTTTCAACATTATTGCAGGTTAATATACGGTGTTAATATTCAGGAAGCTACAGAGCTTTCTGATGGTGGTGGTGATTATTGTTTTAAGAGGAAGTACAACTGGGCAACCTCCTCTGTTTAACACTAATTAGAGGGAAAAAATGGAAGGGTCCGACATTTCGAAAAATGAAGGTATCGGCCAAAGGAAGACAAGGGCCACGAAGGGCATGAAAATGAAAGACCGAGCTCGATAGCAGCAGTCGCTTAAGTGCGGCCAGTATCCAGTATTCGGGAGATAGTAGGTTCGAACCCCACTGTCGGCAGCCCTGAAAATGGTTTTCCGTGATTTTCCATTTTCACACCAGGCAAATGCTGGGGCTGTGCCTTAATTAAGGCCACGGCCGTTTCCTTCCTACTCCTAGCCCTTCCCTGTCCCATCGTCGCCATAACACCTATCTGTGTCGGTGCGACGTAAAGCAGATAGCAAAAAAAAAAAAAAAAAAAACATGAGGTTGATTAGCCCTCGCAAACCTAATAGCGTCGGGGTCGGGAAAGAACAAGAGTTGATCAAGGGAGGTCGGACAGGATAGATGAATGTGAGGAGCCTGGCACAGGTAGGTGGAAGCAATGCCTGGACTCAGCTGTGGGCCCCGTGGTCGCCAACCCACACTCCATAGTTCAGAGCCCCTGAGGCCCCTTTTAGTCGCCTCTTACGACAGGCAGGGGATACCGTGGGTGTTATTCTACCGCCCCCACCCACAGGGGGAAGAGCTTTCTGATGGACAGCAAATCATGTATATACAAATAAAGACAATGTTTGATGAAATTTTGGAGGGGAAATGCGTATTTATTCAGGAGGAAGAAGCCGTTTTCGTTGATTCAAAATACGAAGTTGGCGTTGAGGAGGGGACAACATCACCGAAGAAACGCAAACACGGAGATGAGTTTAACGAAGATAACAAGTCTTGTGATGGCCGAGGAAGACCCTGTAAGTCAGTGGAAGATTATGATTCCGAATCATTGTTGGACATGTATCAAAAAACCAAGGAACGAGGACTTACGTGCGCTGTACGGAGATATAAGGAGACTTGGAGACAAATTTATGGAATCGTCAACCACGTTTAACACAATGGAGAATTTAGGAAATGTGCAATGGTTCGAGCTTATGTGAAAGAAGAGTTCACCAAGGCAAGGATGCGTTATTTATATGTCACAAAATCGGATATTGAGCGTTGGGTTGGTGAGGGTAGAGAGTTGTATTGCCCCAAAAACTTTCTCCAAAGCGACTCATACTTTACAAACCTTAAAGGACGTTTGAAAATTCGGTTCCGAAAAGTAACCAAACTAGTCAGTAAAACTTTTAAAATAGACGAAGAAGAACGACACGAAGTGGCTAAAATGTTTGTAACATTCATTAACGAATTGCAAGTAAAGAAAGAGATCCCGGATGCCAATATCTGGAATTCGGACCAGTCCCGATTTGAGTACGAAATGGCAACACAGAGAAGTTATGATTTTCGTGGAGTAAAAGACGTTCCTGCTACGCTTGTCTGCCGAAATAGTGCAATATCACATTTCTAAAGCCGGAGAAATGGGACACTTGTTCTTGATAGTTTTCCAAGAAATTAATGGAAAGTTTGGACCTAGAGTACAATAAAGTATCATAATAATAATAATAATGTTATTTGCTTTACGACCCACTAACTACTTTTTAAGGTCTTCGGAGACGCCGAGGTGCCGAAATTTAGTCCCGCAGGAGTTCTTTTACATGCCAGTAAATCTACCGACACGGGGCTGCCGTATTTGAGCACCTTCAAATACCACCGGACTGAGCCAGGATCGAACCTGTCAATTTGGGGTTAGAAGGCCAGCGCCTTAACCGTCTGAGCCACTCAGCCCGGCAAGAAAGTATCAAAGCCTACGTGGATGCCTTTCAATATGTCGTAATTGATTGTTCATCTTCCGGGAAAATGGGGAAAGGGCATGTACGTGACTGGTTTCAAAACGTTTTCCATCAGCAATTACAGGAAGACGGAAGAAATCTTCTTCTCATAGATTCATTCAGTGGCCAGGGCAAAAATGCACAACTTGAATCCCTGACGAACAAACCTGTACAAATTGAATACATACCGAAAGAAACTTCGTATCTTTGCCAGCCGTGTGATCTTGGACTCTTCCGACAACTAAAATGTTTAGTCTGTCGAATGGAAAACATTTGCCGGGTAAGGAATTTACACGGCCAGTCAAAATTAAAACCACAAACAGACTTTTCATTATAACTAGTCAAATACTAGCGCATAACCAATTACAAGCTGATTGTTTTGTACCAATGCTGAAATATGGTTGGAAAGCGGGTGGTTATTCCATTAATGACAATATACCACAATTTCATACTGTCTCGCAAACGAATTTTCATGATTTCACTGGTGTGCTGGAAATGATTGTACCAATTTTTCGTTTATAACGTGCGCACATTGTTGTCTTGTGTTTTGTTATTCACATTTTGTGTTAGATTTTCACTATCATGCCATGAACAATGAACCAATGCCAGACTGTGTTAGAATAAAGCCATTTCTTAACATTTTGAATGTCATGATGATGCAGATGATATTTGATTATGTATTATTTGTATGTTAAGTAGTGATTTGTAAACAATTTTTATTGTTTATTTATTCCATAATGAATTCATCTTTGTAAATAAAATGTCCCAACTAACGTCAGTCTTCACCCGCAATCCCGTGTACACAGCTGTAGGCAGCCGTATGTGGTGGGGAGCAGAGGAGAACCGAAGGAGGGGCGAGGGAAGGCGAGGCAAGACAGCCGCTGGCTGTGAGCGCTGACGTGTGCCGGCATGTACTGTACAATTCAGTGCGCGCACCGCCAACTTTAAGCTCCCAAATGGCCTCTTAAAAAGGACCAGCGAAAAATTAGACTTACACTACCTGTTTCAGCTTAAAAAGACCTTCACGAATATGTAAAAATCAAATTGAAATTCGCCATCCGACTTCGTACCGTTCCCTCGTAAGCAACACAACAGATGCAGAAGTCGGCGTTCTCTCGCCTGAATACACAACCGTGTTAGAGAGTCTTACTCACACTCCGCATAAACAACAACACGACTTTCAAGAAACCTCCCTTCTAGCTGACAGCATAGCGGACACATCTTGACCTCGTAGTACGGGAGAAGCAACCAGGACACTTAGTAGTGACAACCTGGAGAAGGGGGAAAACTTTCAGCCACCGAAGAAGACTGTAGATCAGGCGGCAGCTGAAGAGAGCCCAGTTTGAATGAAACAAATAGTAAATACACCAACACAAAGACAAATATGTCCTGAGAATATGGAACTTCAGGAAGACACCCATACACCAACAGGAGACACTCAGTTAACAAACAAGAATACACACCCAGATTTTAAAAACCATCCAATTACAGACAACAAACAAACAAAGTCTGCTTCCTTGCGCTGTGAAGACATGGAGTTTACACCAGACTCAGAAAATTCTCCAATTCCTGACCCTGTAATCGATCCTAACACAACAACAGGACCGAGTGTTAGTGAAAGTGCAGTGACCTTGCTAGCAGGTGACAAGACTACCCAGAATACGACAGGCAGTACCAAGGACTCTCACAACTTACAGATGGAAGTTGTCAACAAATACGTTGCACGTGACGAATCAAAACCGTACAACACCCAAAGTCGTAGTACCTCACGCAGTCGGTTTAAATAATAGAACGTATAAACCATTGTATGTGTGACTGTGTACTGACCACAGCAGCTTAATCACATACTTCTACCAGAATGAATTCTACTACAATTACCTTGATTCTTCCCTTGTTTCTGCAGATGACTCTCCTACGTTGTGTCACTGCCTTGAATGTAGGCGGCGTCAAAAGTCTAACCACGTAAGCTCTCCTTCAGGATTTTCTCAGGGTTCATGACATAGATATCCTATTTCTTCAAGAAGTTAATGATCCAAACTTAGACTGGCTGTCGGGATACGAATATAAAGTAAACGTTGGTCCATCACTTCGAGGTACGGCTATAATATAAGGAGCAGGACTGACTGTTTCTGAAGCGGAGTTTCATCCCAAAGGTAGAATTGTTGCTGTGCAGTGTGAGGACACCATTTTTATTGATGTTTATGCTCCGTCCGGTTCTCAAGGGCGTCTAGACAGATAATCCTAGAAGCTGATGTTCTCAAATCTCATCTTTGTTGCCAAATGTAATTAATATTATTATTATTCATTGTACAGTATATTATATTTTTGTCCTAGAAGCTGATGTTCTCAAATCTCATCTTTGTTGTCAAATTTAATTAATTGTACTGCACCATTATGAGCCTTGGCTCAGGTGCCTCTTTTGAAAAAAAAATTCTTATTTGAAGATGACATCAGATATTTTATGCAGGGCCATATTAACAACATAATTTTGGCCGGTGATTTTAACTGTGTATTAAATCCGCGTGATCAAACTGGACATTTCAATAACTGTCGCAGCCTACAAAATCTTGTTGAGGGATTGCACTTACATGACGTTTGGAAACTGAAACATGGAACTGACGTCCAATTTATATTCTACAGGGCCGGGTCAGCTTCCAGAATAGATAGGGCACATACATCACGAGAGATGATAACTAGGCTACACGGTTCTGAGGTTATACCGGTGTCATTCAGTGACCATCATGCTCTCAGGTGGTGGTGGTGATTATTGTTTTAAGAGGAAGTACAACTAGGCAACCATCCTCTATATAACACTAATCAGAGGGAAAATATGGAAAGGATCCGACACTTCGAAGACTGAAGGTATCGGCCAAAGGAAGACAAGGGCCACGAGTGGTGGTGATTATTGTTTTCAGAGGAAGTACAACTAGGCAACCATCCTCTATATAACACTAATCAGAGGGAAAATATGGAAGGGGTCCGACACTTCGTAAAATGAAGTTATCGGCCAAAGGAAGACAAGGGCCACGAGGGGCGTGAAAATGAAAGACTCCCTAGGCCTCCATACGTAATTCCGTCGGGGTCGGAAAAGAACAAGAGTTGACCTAGGAAGGTCGGATAGGATAGATAAAAGTGAGGAGCCTGACACAAGTAAGTGGAAGCAATGCCAGGACTCAGCTGAGGCCCCGTGGTCGGAAACCCACGTTCCAAATTTCAGAGCCCCTGGGGCCCCTTTTAGTCGCCTCTTACGACAGGCAGGGGATACCGTGGGTGTTATTCTACCGCCCCCACCCACAGGGGGACATCATGCTCTCATATTTCGTTACTCAACAACAGTACGACCACCTCTACATGGGCATGGATACTGGAAATTTAACGCGTCCCTCTTGTACGACCAAGATTTCACGTCCGAAATTATTATTTTAATTCCCAAAACCACAAGACCTCTAGGAATGGAAGACTTCAGGCCGATCACATTGTTAAATACAGATTACAAGATCTTCACTAAAATAATAGCATCTAGAATAAAACTGCAGTTGCAACAGATCATCGGACAATGGCAATCGTGTGGGACATCAGGTCAAAATATTATCTCTAGTCTGTTAGTGCTGAGAAACATTTTTCTGTTACACGACAAAGCCTCATCGACTCTTCTTCCCACGACACTCGTCAGTTTGGACTTCCACAAGGCCTTCGACAGAATAAAACATCCACAATGCAAACTTTCGCATTTCCACCTAAATTGATTGAGTGCATTAAAGGACTGTATAGAACAGCCACCTCACGAATCATTATAAATGGACATCTAACTGTGAAAATACCTAAACGGAAATCAGTTCGTCAAGGATGTCCCCTCTCTATGCTTCTGTTCATCGTAGCGCTAGAACTATTTCTTCGCCGAATAAATCAGTGTATAACTGGCCTGTCACTCGGTGCGCAAAAAGTGACAGTACGGGCGTATGCTGATGACGTGTGTATTATCCTAACAGAACCATCCGACGAAGAGCGAACTCTACATATCATCCACGAATTTGAGGAAGATTCAGGATCGAACGTAAATAAGAAAAGTCCGGAATGCTGTCTCTTGGCCGACATCACTCACCTGCGCCTAATCGATCACTGCCCATTGCAAGTAGGAATTGTTCTCCAAGAAAATTTTAAATTGGACGTCGACAACTAATAAAGTTAGAAAAAACCTTAATGCAGCAGCATACCAGGTCTCTGAATTTCATCCAAAGTATGGCATATTAATGTATTCGCTTTATCCAAAATATGGTACTTTGCGCAAGATCTACCTGCAACAAAGCAAATAACACAGCGTATAGAACTTTGTCTAGACCACTATCTCCTGGAGACGTTCCGTGTTTCGGGTGAGACGTGATCAGCTGTACTTGCAGATCACACATGGATGACTCAACCTAATCTGTGTAGACCTGAAATGTAAGGCTCTTCTGGGAAGAACAATACTTAAATCACTATCAGGGTTGCACACTCGAACAGAAGTGACATTTCTTCAACCTCCGGAGCCCGATGTCAGAGGTGGTTGACATAGGCATATACATCCTGCTTTCCGAACCAACGTTGGTATCCTTGACAGTCTCCCGCAGGGCCGGGAAGAAAGAAAAAGAATTTCACTCGACAAAGAATTTCTACACTTACCTGCTGAAAGGGCTACAGAGACCAGTACCGACTGAACAAAAATTCCCTCAACGAAAATGGAAAATGGTGTGGTCAAAATGCTAACTATCAACAAATACCCACTCAGTGAAGGCCATCAGTCTACTCGGTAATTAATGACATCGTTCCGCCAGCAACAAAACGCTTTCGTCACAACTTGTCTGACGATAATCAGTGTGGACATTGCGGCGAGCTCGATACCACAGTGCACCGAGTTACATTTTGTCGAGAAGCGCGACCTGCCTGGACATGGACTGTCAATACAGTGCGGAAAATACAAGGTGGTCTGTCTTCTTTATCGACTGAGCAGTTAATGATTGGCGAATTTCAACTGGAAGTGAACTTGGTTGCTAGCGGCGGCAGTGCATTGGAATTTGACATCATACGATAAGAATGGATGGACTCTGGTGGATTTATCAGATCAGTCAAAATTGCTCGTTCGGAAATGGTAAACAACCGCAATATAGAGAAATTTGCGAAACATTTATTTCATTTTTAAATATTTTTTAAATTTTATTTTGTGATGTAAATAGAACTGAGATTCGTGAGATGGCTTTGTATTTTTTTTTCAAAATAGTGTTATTCTAATTTTTAATTCTTTCTTTAAGTTATAACGTGCAATTTAGTGTTTCTATTAGTCTCAACACTCTTATAAAATTCTTATACAATTTCTTTAAACTGTCATGTTGTTTTTCTTTTTTCTTTTTGATTGATTAATTTGCAATGTGATTTGTACTTTGTAATTTTGTAATTTTGGAAAGGTGAATAAAAAACAAAATTATCTCTTTAAAAAACAAAAAAGGGTCACAATTTCGGTAGTCAGTCTGAGTGGCTCAGGCGGTTATGGCGCTGGCCTTCTGACCCCAACTCGGCAGGTTCGATTCTGGCTGAGTCCGGTGGTATTTGAAGGTGCTCAAATACGTCAGCCTCGTATTGGTAGATTTACTGGCACGTAAAAAAAGTTCTGCGGCACTAAATTCCGGCACCTTGGCTTCTCCGAAAACCGTAAAAGTAGTTAGTGGGTCGTAAAGCCAATAACATTATTAGGCAGCGCTTCAGTCCCAACATGTTTAAGTCAGAGCGTCCGATACCTTGGCTGAATTGTCAGCGTTGGAGCGTTTAGTTCAGAGGGTCCAGGGTGCGATTTCAGGATGGGTCAGGGATTTTAATCGCGTCTGAATAATTCTTCTGACTCGAGGACTGGGCGTTTATCCCAACACTTTCCTCTTCATATTCAGACAGCACACTACACTACCAACAACCACAGAAACACGCAATGGTGATTACATCCCTCCCCATAGTACTATATTAGCGTCAGGAAGGGCACTCGGCTGCAAAACAGTGCCAAGCCCACATGTGCGACGAAATCCGCACATGCGACCCCCCACGATGTGGGAAAAGTGGCAGAAGAAGATTCTAATTTCAGGGCAGACAACCCTGGCGTCTGAAATCAGTGGGGTACAACTACAGATACTTCCCTCACTTTGGCATATAGAAGTCATTTTGAGATGAAAAAGAAGAAATCTATATTTTAATCCAGAGTATTTATTGCTTAGATAGCAGACTTCTACTGGACCTACTTCCAGCTCCGAAATGCCTCTTTTGATTTCTGATCACACTTCTCACTGGTACAAACTCTTGAATTGGTGTATGTTGCAGTACGGTTAGTTTTTCAGCCTCGTCTTCGCATATTTCACAGGATTCAGTCGGTCAGCTGATGGGGTATTCGAATTAATAAGGCTGGAAACGTAAGCAACGAACAGTGAAGATCCTAAATCAGTGACGGACTGATGACTGATGATGTTATTCAACAAGCTGAATCGTCCATGTTCGCAATTATCATTACGAGCGTAGTCAGGGAAATTGAGGAGAAAAGAAACCAAAGAAGAAGGCATGTGCAAGAAATCAGAAGGCATACTCTGACGAGTGGAGTCATGCAGAGGACATACGGCGTATACCCGCGTATAGTCTCGACTACAGCCCTGTATAGGTATGGGCCAATCTTCAGTACCACTCCGAAATACGTAGCTGTCATATTTGAGTATTTATTGATTTGGTGTCCGCCTCTGTGGTGTAGTGGTTAGCGTGATTAGCTGCCACCCCCGGAGGTCCGGGTTCGATTCCCGGCTCTGCCACGAAATTTGAAAAGTGGTACGAGGGCTGGAACGGGGTCCACTCACCCTCGGGAGGTCAACTGAGTAGAGGTGGGTTCGATTCCCACCTCAGCCATCCTGGAAGTGGTTTTCCGTGGTTTCCCACTTCACCTCCAGGCGAATGCCGGGATGGTACCTAACTTAAGGCCACGGCCGCTTCCTTCCCTCTTCCTTGTCTATCCCTTCCAATCTTCCCATCCCCCTACAAGGCCCCTGTTCACCATAGCAGGTGAGGCCGCCTGGGCGAGGTACTGGTCATACTCCCCAGTTTTATCCCCCGACCAAGAGTCTGAAGCTCCAGGACACTGCCCTTGAGGCGGTAGAGGTGGGATCCCTCGCTGAGTCCGAGGGAAAAGCCGAACCTGGAGGGTAACCAGATGCTGATGATTGATTTGGTTATGTAAAATCAAGAAGCTACAAGCTGTGAAAGAAGAAATTTTGGGTGGTGAAAATAGCGATAATAACTTACTGACGGTGATATACTTATTCCAAAACCGATTTGTATTATTGTCAAAATTATCACACGCGAGCCTACAGCATGGTGTCTCATTGGCCGGCTGTAGCTGCCTCTGTGGATCAGTGGTAGAGTGTCGGCCTCCGGATCCCAAGATAGCGGGTTCAAATCCGGTAGAGGTAGTCGGATTTTTAAAGAGCGGGAAAAAGGCCATTCGACACTCCATGTCGTACGACGTCGGCATGTAAAAGATCTCTGGAGCACATTTGGTGTCTACCCGACAAAATTCATTAAATCTCAGCCATAGACGCCCAAGAGAGTTTCGGTTTACTCGGTCTGCCATCTAGTGGGCCTGGAGTAAAACGGAACGTCGAAATTGACGAGCAGACAGCCAGATGGCGTCAAATTGAAATGTCTGCACGCGGTAACTGAGACCATAGATTTTAAAAAAAGAATGCCGGCTGTAAAATCAACAGCAAGGAGCGAGTGATCTCGCATGGAAGCAGGGTTTTTTTACGAATATTTTAATTTTCGAGTGATTGTGATTGAAAAATTAACATCCTGCTTATATGACACCTGTTTAATCAACGACTGATAGGCTAACAAATAGGAATGAGGAAATTGAAGAACAAAATGAAGCAAATTAAAATGTTTGATAACAATTTTACATCATTTATAGGCAATACATTACCATTTACAGCCTGTAATTTTCCGATAAATAGCCTACACTTGCTCGTTACTTAATACTATGGTTTCACATACGCACGTTGCATAAACTAAATGATAGTGTTATTAATGTGGATTAAATCTCGAAGCTGTCTGGCTCCATGGCTAAATGGTTAGCGTGCTGGCCGTTCGTCACAGGAGTCCTAGGTTCGATTCCAGGCAGGGTCGAGAATTTTAAACATAATTGGTTAATTTCGCTGACACAGGGGCTGAGTTTATGTGTCGTCTTCATGATCATTTCATCCTCATCACGATGCGCATGTCACCTACGAGTGTCAAATCAAAAGACCAGCATCTGGCGAGACGAACTTGTCCTCGTACACTCCCGGCACTAAATGCCAAACGCCATAGAATTTCATCACAGAGTTCAGAAGTGATCTCGCGCTACCTCTTCAGAGTTAAGAAGTGCACTTCACAACTTATTTGTTTTCGTCAAGAATGAGCCAGTAGCAAGATACAAAAAGTGTGTCCCGCAAAACATCCTATTTTTTAAATGTTCGCATATGGATTTATGCTTACAAATCCGTAAAATATTTAAAACCACTTTATAGCAACGAGACCTACGTTTGTTTTGGTCCAGTATGCATAGGACTTTCAGCATTTACAACTTAGCTTCTTTCCTTTGTAAATACATTTTTGCCTTAATTTCATTTACCCCATTTACCTGGTGGCCTCGTTGAGGTATTAAGTCCATTTGGTCTGACACAGAGCTGGTCGGTTCGAGTCCCGTCGAAAAACTTTTCACCATCAGAATGTTGGCCGGCAGGGTATAATTATGCTATTTCTAATCACCAGATTGAGTGCCAAAAGTATGGATTAAATTTCAAACTTCCCTACAGTATTCATACGGAGTAAGGTAATATGTCCCAGTTGATGGTTATTCGTCCGTCGGGTGGAGACATTAAGCCTTGATCATATTTCTTGATACTATTCGACAGGGGTAGGCTATATGGTGGCACCGGGTTTTACCCTCCTTCTTTCTACTATACATCTTTCATTTCATCTCATTAATACAGTCGTAAAACTTGCTACGAAACTCATCGCACGTCATACTCAACTCCGTACAGAAACGGGACATGGGTTGAATACACACACTAGAGGCCATAGGATGCTTGTTTTCAAAGTTTTTTTTCAATTTCGGAAAAAATGGACTTATTTTGGATTGGATTCCAGGTAGAGATGCATGTTTATTTCTTCACGTAAAATGAATCATTTTTCATAGGAAAATGAAATGTTATAAATTAACCTAATTTCACGCTGGGATAGATAAGATGAACAACACTGAGGAACTAAAGAGACTGCAATAACTTTGCCATACAGAATGTAGGAAGAAGCCTGTTTAATCATCTATTTGGCACAGCAAAGCTACACCACATTTGATCCAATGAGAAACATGTACATCTGTTTCAAGTGGAACAGTTGCTAAGAAATTCATTGACAATCCTCGCGAGGACAACTTTCCTCGTCGTTCTGCAGTTATGTACAGCGGACACTCATAACGTTTCCCTACGTCATATCTGGATTCCCTTATTGGTTTGAGCCACATCATCGGCATACTGGATCGTAGAACTCTCATACTCTGCTCCACTAAGACACCTGTTTCTCTGTCCCAGGCTGCACCTTCGATGAATACGCCATTGATATATACTCCTCGATTTGGTGGTCCTCCTTCGTCGAGTTTGAATACTTGGAAATCAAAAGTCAGAATATGGATTGGAATGCGATTGGAACGTGCGAACGATTGCAGCACACTGACGAGGAAAGCATGTGCAGAGAATAAACCAGGCAGCCAGAAGCATGGAAGATCACTTGTTCGATACCATTCCTCGATAAAACAAATACGACGCTTAAAATCTTCGATATAACTACCAAGTTTCTTTAAACATGGGTAAGAAACTTTCTTCCAGTGAGCAGGAACTTCACCGGACAAGAGAGAATGATACATGACTTCCAAGTCCTCGGTAATAAAAATACGCCCATGAACGGCATCTTTTAAAGCATTCAGGGTAGAATGTAAAACACTAATCATAATATTGTAGCACTCCATTTCCTTAATCAATACAGTGCTGATGGGATCTTCCCGACGTAATGGGTACTTAGATGTAGCACTGTCAATATCAAACTTGTCAGGTAGATCATTCAAAATACGTTCAGCGATATCAAGTACTCGTTGCTCTTGCAAAACATCTTTCGTTCGAAGACCTGACCCATAAACCATTGTCAGTGACTTCTTAAATGCGCTTGACTCACGGAATTCTCTAGTAACACTTGCACTAGAATGGAGACCATACACTTCAGCTGGTGATGGATCGGGTATTTTATCTATTAAATCCACCCAGTCTCTGTGGAACTCAGTCGATAGCAAGCGAAATGCACTGCTTGGATAAAACCGGTAACTGGAATCTTCAATAACCTTTACGTTAATATACTCTTTCACTAAGGTTGTAAGAATACGATAATCCCAATTATTTGTAATTCGACCTCCATAATTACACTCCCCAATGTGGTAGACGAGCGCATCGAAAGACAATGGGCCATATGATTTACTCAGAAACATCTGCAACTGTTTTAGAGAGATGCGTAAATCTGATTCGTCGAATATATACGGACTGCTCCACCCTATAGGACCAAACCTATTTCTTTCATGAACAATGCCATGAAAGAAACATACAGCATACAAAATTCGGTAAAATTCTGAAGTAGTGTAACGACAGTTTTGAAAAAAATCAGGGTCCGTCACTGGATCCGTAAGAAAGAAGTGTAAAAGATTTTGCCTCAGCCCTGCAGGTTGTTCAGTGGTTATCTTCAAACTATTTTCTAGGAGTCTAGGAGGTAATTTGTCACTTGGCTTAGATGTGAGCCAAAGTCGAAAATTATGTCTGAGCCTAACATCATTAATCAAACTATTCCAAATTTTCTCAAGATTTCTCATCCAACTAGGAAATAAATGACAATTCTGGACATACGCCCAACGGCCTTCTCTTGCGGCTGTTATTATAGCCTCCTCCGCAACGAGCTCTTCGCCTCGAATAAGTGGTATTATTCGAAAGTCAACACCAATCGCAATCTGTTTTGCAAAATTAGCTATATGAATTAACGGGTCTGAGCTGGGAGACAGCATGATCATAATCGGACAAGTTGCACTTGAATTTTCATACACACGCAATAGATCGAAAGTAGGAGGCGTAACGAATTTCTTGCCCATTAAACCTCGAACAAATTCGTATACAGCACGCGAAGTCTTTCCGGGGAGGAGAATTCTTATGAGAATTAGTTTTTGAAACTCTGATAGTATACTTGTCCAGGGATGAAGTAATTCAGATGAATATTCCTCAGGAAGAGAGCAAAATTCCTTCCAAGACTCCAGATTATCTATAAAACTGTCCAGAAAGCCTTCAAAATTTTTCATTGTATTCAATTGGCCTAACTCATCCCAGCTTTCGTCACTAATCCATTCGTCAGCAGGATTAGGTAGTGTGTTCTTATAACCACTTCCAATGCCCAAAAACAATCGCACCTCTTCATCGGTTAGCTCTCTGCGATGCGTCATAATAGTTATACACAACAAAAAAGCGAAGAGTAGCCTGTCGTTGTGGTACATTGAACGACTAACATTATTGTAGAAACAGTACGTGAGGTTATCAGCGAAAGTGTCTAGATTTTTTCCTGGTGGGCATTTAATTACACACGTGTTACATAACTTGAGAAACCATCGCACGGAAAATTGGTACATAATATTGACAGCAGGTAGATTTGAAAGGCAACTAAATAGGACTGCAGAAAATTCTGCAGAAGACCTGTATTTCTCCCGAAGTATGTTTATATCATACATTTCCTCTCCGATAACTGTCTGCTCTTCTCGAATAGATTTTAATTGTTCTTGGGCATTTTCCACGACATCCTTAACATTTTCCTTTTCCAATATATTTCCTGCCGTATCGGCTAATGTTTCCAAGATATCAGTTATCACCTCATCCAAGTAAGTCTGTTGTTTCAGTATTCTAACGGGCATACATTCGTACTTATACGCCAGATCAGGCCTGTCCATAAACATATTCAAAAGGTATTCTTGCAAACCTTCCGCAGTCATAGGAAAATATATTACAGATACCTTGTTAAATATTTCGGGAGGAAAGTGAGGATTTCGAAGTTTTGATGTCATATATAAACAAAACATTGATATAGAGTCTCTTTCCTCTCTCCCAGCGAGACTAAACGGGTACGTTGTAGTATGCCTGAAACTCTTCCCAATAAGAAAGGATTCAAGTGCAGAGTCAAACTTTTCTCCTACATCTTCTAATAGAACGACACGCTCGTACTCTACACAGACTTCTATAACCTTGAAGTACTCAGGATTGAAAACACTGACTACAGTGACGTTATCTTCTTTATTCTTAATCCACTCACTACCTAAACCGTGCTGATCCATTAGTAAAGGCCACTTCCTGGACCTGAGCATAATTATAGCATTGTCCACATAAAATTCATCACGTGGTAACTTAGCTACGAACCATTTTTGAACTTGTGATTCGTTACTTAGAACTCTCCTAAAAGAAAATACATCTGAACATGGTAATTCAACAGATTTCAAGTGTTCATGCCAATCCTGAATGCATGGAAGTCTGAATGATGTAGACAAAGGCGCGAGGTAGACTATGATTCCGCAAGATATTATCATATCTCCAAGAAGAGACTGCAAGTTGTCATTTAAGCTATCTACTTCTTTAACCCAGCGGTCCTTTTCTTCTCCTAAACAAGCTACTAATTTCTTCGCATTCTCTAACTGCATGGTACGGTTATCAAGTACTACATCCAAATCATCTCCTTTTTTATGTGTCATGTCCAACTCCTGTCGGAGATTTTCAAGTTTACCCTCCGACTGTTCCTTTTCTTCTAGTTTCAAGGAAAGTAATTCCTGAGTGCTTTCCAGTTCCTGTTTAGTCTGTTTTAAAAGCGCCTTCTTTGGTTTTACTTCTGTGATAGTTCTGTCGTAAAAGTCTATAGCTAAGACCCACTTACACAGGCCTTCTGCCGCACTAGATACTTCTGCAACAATTTCTGGATTGAAATTATCCTTTGCTAAGTAGTCCGTCCGTATGGTCTCCATTACCTCTGGAGGTATATGGTCTTTGTCAAAGGTTTTCAGCGAATGGAAGAAATTTGGGTCACGTAAGAGGTTAATGCCGGGTTTCACGTAATCTAATTTCCACTCGCGAGTCCTGGGGTCTAAGACTTCCGCAGGTTCCACACGTTGCAACCTTGCTACAGCCCCCATCACTAACTTTATTACTCCAGGAATTTTGGTTTTAAGTGAAGTAATATCATGATAATCAGCCTCTTCCAAGGCACTTATTGCACTCTTAAGAACAGGTTTAGCCTGACCCAGCAATTCTCCAATTTCCGTCTTCAAGTTTTCGCAAGTAATAGTAAGTTGGTCAATTTTTTCTTCAGCAAACTGTATCTCTTCTGTTAATATCCGGAGTGCTTCAGTTTCATCCTCAATCCCCAGCGTAATATCTGTAGCGTGCTGTGAAGTATTTTCTCTATTTGCATTTAACTTTGATATTGTGTTTTGTAGTTCCGTTATCTGTTCAGTTACAAAATCAACTTTATCTATTCCTTTCTGATACCTAGATATGATTATATAAATTTGAGTACGTTTATCTATGAAGAGTTTTTCAAATAATGCAATAAATTCCTGGAACATGGCTGATGTAACGTAGACCCGTATCCCAGACTTGGTAGAATATCTATCTGAAAGCTCCTTTGCTGTTGTATGAAGATAATTTAAAGCTCCAAGTGTTTTCAGTTTTATTTCTGGGTCTAGTTCTAAATCCTCCAAAACATTGTGTGGGTCTTGATATAAGGATTCTTGTGGCCAAGCTTCGAACCAATCTACAGTGCAACAATATATGAATGAAGGGTAAAGACGAATGTACTGACGGAAAGAAGCACTAAGAGGACTGAAGCTAAGAACAATATGCAACTTGTATTTGCATCGTTTCATGAAGAAGGAATATATGTCTGACGCACTTACATCCCTGAGGCGGTGGCCTCCTTGAGCATCAAGTGCAGCTAATTTGATTATCTCCTCTATGTCACTTACACTGAAAATATTTGGTACTTGACTATGGTTCAATAATGATTCGATATCCTCTAGGAAAATGTCATTTGTTATCATATTCTCCGTAAAAAGAAATGTGGTGTCCTTTCCACATGCCCCAGTACTTATTAGGATTGACTTAATATCTTCTGTCCAATTTACTACGTCATACAATGCAGTCACTTTTGGTTCGAACAATCGGGCGTTTTTTAAGTAACTGGCGAGCTTTGTAAGTGATTTTCGTCCCGATCCACCGACACCAATGAGAAGAGCATTTCCTCCTGGAAATGAAAGCACGCGGCAAATTCGATTTAAATGATACAGTGCATATTTAAATAAAACAATGTTTAGTTTAGATCTGAAGCTGGCAGTTTTGTTGTATGCTGCCATTGCACCGAAAGCACAGTCGTAAAAGTCATCTAGACTCCTATGTTGTTCGTATTTCTTCTCCGGTAAATCTTGAAACATGAAATTTCCGTACATCAGGTCATCTAGACTTACTTCAGTTACTTCGCCTGACTCTTTGTCATAATCGCGCAATACTTTATCAAGGTCTGTAACAAAATTTGTTTTCACAACATTGCGCAGCTCTTCATGAAACCAAGACTTGTCAAAAACATCAACAAGACGATCATAAAACACACGTAAAACTTCATGAACCCATAATCGAATAAATCGTTTCTTTTCTTCAGCTGCTTCTTTGGTTAGAAAGGAGCAACCTTGTATAACACCTAAGAAGTCTCTTAGATTAAATAAGTAATGTGGTTTAGACGGTACAGGAAGTAAATTCTCACTAGCAGCTGTATATAACATCTTTGTTGCCATTACGATGCTACCAATAATGTCTGTTTTGAAAACTTCTCGGGGGTAGTCTCCTCGCTTAAAAACAGTATACAAAGAAGAAGAAAATATTCTATACATTGAATCTTCCGAAATGTCAGTTAGGGAATAGGTACAGAAGTGACGTAAGACGCGATCGCTTACTTCTCGACTTCTTCCTCCGGATAATCCCATAGCTGCTACAAATTGAATCCTTTCTGGGTATAATTTTGTATTATCCTTACGATCATACCAATGATGATGGTCAAAATATTGCCGGAGGAGTTCAAGAGCAGGTCCTGTACCAAAAGAATCTTTAACTGCCATATTCAGATTGTCAACAAATATTACACATTTTCTATTTTCGTGAGGGGTATATATTCCATGTTTACCCTTTGACAAGTTAGAAAGTATTGATTCCTCCGTCTGAGAAGCAGATGTTCGTGTCGTGAATATTAAATTAAGAGTTGTATATGTGTCCTTACTCAGCTGTTTCTTAAGAATATTCTCAATAAAGAAGGTTTTACCAAGAGCAGTAGGTCCAACAATAAGCACAGGCACTTGATATTTTATATGTAACTTCATTATGTACTGCCATCTCTCTGATTCCACTGTGGGGACTAAATTTTCAAACACATCAGGCCCTTCCTCGGCTTTCATCTCAACGACCTCTTCAGGCCAGTATTCCCAACCGCCTTTGCCGCTGAAATTGTATACATAATTAAATACATTACCAGAAGCTGGAATGAAAACTTCTATCGTTGTTAGAATACTTGGAACTGGGTTTGATGGATCTGTACCACTCCAAATATTTCTACAAAATTCATCAAACAACATTCGGCTCTTGTTATTGAGAGCACCTCCTATGCCCCATGAAGAGGCAAAAATAAATGATGCTTTAATCCAGTTGCTCATTAGCTCATATTTTGAATTAATTTCAAGTGCATCATAAAGTAGCATTTCAACAATACTCAAAGAAGAAGAAATCAAGGTATTTTCCTCGACACTGGCTAAGTGAACTCCATGAATTCTGAGGAATGACAAGGCTGCTGGGAATAACCAATCAACTATTGCGTAAACAACATTTTCGTAACTGCTAAGGGGAACAGGACTGTAATTGTCAAATTGCTTAATCCATCTCTTTACCATAGGTTTGAAGCCGAGGTCGGAAGGGTTCATATATACCATTCCACATCGTGAAACCGAAGAGGGAGATGCTTGAGACACGTCCATGGTTTCAAAGATCACAGTCATTTCAGCTGAAAGTCGAATGGTTTCCCCTGACGTTAGGCACAGTTGCTTATTGTCATCGAGAACGCTGTTCAAACTTTCAATCCACAGAGCTTCAGCTGGCCCATCAAAAATAAGCCATTTTCTTTCATCAGTTTCTAAATGAGAGAAACTCCTGAAAATATGAGTCGCTACACCATCCTTCCACTGACATGAATCGAGATTCATTTGTCCAAAAAGTTCTTCAATTGTAAGGACTTTAGGGTTGATGAATGAGAACTGAGCTTTCAGTTTAGACTCTCCTGGCATATTTGATAATGCAGCAGACAGAACCTTTAGTGCACTGGTTTTCCCACTGAAAGATTTTCCAATAAGCATTAATCCGTGACGAACGCGCAATATTTCATAAATTTCTATCACTTTTGATATAAAAATATCTTCTGCTTCAAGTTCAAACTGAAAGCAAGCATCACTGATTGGTGTCGTAATATCAGGACGTTCCAATTCAGGAGGAATCATACGGAACACATCAAATAAAATCCATTTAAATGGAAGTTCATCAGATGATAAAATAAGAGGAAGATTCAAATCATATACAGAACGCAACACTAAATCTACTTCATCTCTATCGGGGAACTTCAATTTTAAATTCCTCGCTGTAACAAGTACTGCCTTGACAGCTCTCATACCAAAGTCATAATGGTCTTGATGTGGAATATTCTCCGAACATAACCTGTATACTGTAACAATTTTAGTAGCTAGGTCTCTAGCTTCATAGAACCCATACGAATAAAGCAATATTTCTGCAATTCTTGTGTAATCTGGTGTCATCATAGCAACAGTGCGAAAAAATGACTTCAGGTTATGAGGTAATTCATTGTGATCAATATACCCAGGATTCATTGTGATATTGATGAAACAAAGTGGATTAAGATGCAGTTCAGTCCCTTCAAATGTAAATATATGAGTTCTCTCATGAAGAGCTTGAAAAATACACAGTATTCGTTGAGAAACCATGGACAAGACCTGTGTATCAATTCGATCAAAGTCATCGAAGCAGGCCCATGCACCTGTCGTAGCAATTCCTTTGAAAAAATTCCCCATCATTACGTAATCCATTTTTTCAGAAAAGCTATACACTAAACAGTTAACAGCAATGGCTTTCGCTAAATCCCTGATGGTTTCAGTTTTTCCAGTTCCAGTTGGTCCCTCAAGAGCTCCATTTAAATGCACGTGCATCGCTGCCAAGAGAGTGCGAAAGCAACGGTCAGTCAAGGGGGTGACAACAAGTCTAGAGGTGCTCCCTAAATATTCATAACCATATGGAACTGTAGTGATAAAACAACGTACCATAATATCTTCGTTGATCATATAATACCTCAGTTGTGCAAGCCACTGAAAATCGTATTTGTTTAGTACTTCATTGGCAATTAAATCATTCACCACATCTTTTGCGTGCATATTTAATATAATCAAAGTGCCGAGATTGATTCGGTAGTTTATCGAGGTATCATTCCGCAGTACTTCGACAGCGCAGCTGATGGTATCTTGAATATCCATCTCAACGTCAAGAAGTTTCTGTGGCTCTCCACCGGATAAAGCTCGTTCTAAATCGGATGTCCACGACAACTGACATACACATATCAGTGCCTGTCCAGGCCATTTAGTGATCCATCTAGCGCGTTTTTCACTAACATGATCTTCATAGCTCAACATTATTACTTCTTTTACAGAAGAAAGCATTCCCTTCTGAATTTTGGAAAACCATTCTATCTGTACAGAAGTGGGTATCTTTTTAAGGAAAGGAATTTTTTCTCCTTCTTTGCTTAACATGGAAACAATGTTTTGACTATCGTCAAATTCCAGGAAATAAATACCCTTAAAACATTTATTAACGTAAGGTAGAACTCGATGAGGATTTTCTTCTTGGGCCATTAACAAGAACATTTCGTTATCTGACATGAAGAAAAACCTAGGAAAAAATAGTCTCAAGCCTTCAAAGTATTTACTAAGTCTCTTCCCGAGTTTCTCCACTCTCTTGAAACAAGACTGTAAATAATTCTTTTGTTTGTTATCTAAAATTTCTAAAACCTGAGGCTTTTTCACCATTCTCTGCATCATTTTATTATATGTGTTAACAGCATGTCCATAGGCACCAGCAGCTTTTTCATAGGCATCAACAGCATCGTCAAATGTTTCATCGTTTACCAATTCTTTCTTCACTTTCCTGATTTCGAAGATAGGACGAAAGCGCAGCATAGTGGATTGCACTGTTTCCCATTTTTCAAACAATTCTTGTACTTCTTGTAGTTTCTCATACCAGAGCTGAACTTCACCCTCAATTTGCTTTACAAATACTGACTGCTTCATTGACCGAGTTTTTCGAAGATCGTTGTCTACCATAATTTGCAAATCATCAAAATTTGGAATAATGAGCAGTGATGCATCTTGACAGGCATCAGCAGTTAGTTTTACACCACTCCATCTACGTTTCATTTCACCTAATGCAATAGTCAGATTTTCCTCTTGCGTAGCACTGTTACTAATCATTTCAATCTCTTCAATGTTTTCCCACAGATTAAGTGAAAGAATGTCTTTAAAATACTTATTCATACTTGGTGTCATATCATACTGCAAAACTCTAGATAGTTCATCCCAGTGTCTGTCCTTCATCGCAGGGTTGCTTAACATATTAATGAATGGAAGATATGGCTTGAATTGCTCAATATCTTCTAACACTTGCATGCATAGTCTTATAGGAGCCGGTAAGTCATCAGGATCTTCTAAATTTCCGTGAAATCTATTAGGATCCTCATCAAATATCTGAGTCTGGATTGTTATCGTATACTCTCTAAGAAAGGTTTTAAATACCGATTCGAAACTCTTCATTGACTTATTTACATGACTAGTATTGAAGTCATTCCACCTAGTCCACATCCATGCTCTACAGGCTAGTTTCCAGTCATTTGCTTTAGATATTAGGTCAGCATATGGTTGGGCGATTACTTTTATTTGGTCGATAATGGGAAATTTTGACAAAGGATATGTTAACAAGGCTTGCTCATGATTAAGCCAGTTCACACGTCTGTCAAAATTATCTATGACATTGAATAGCTTCCTAGCATACAATAAATAAATGGGAAGGTAATTAATTTCATTCAGATAGTTTAAAATAACAAGTTTTGGAAAAAATTCCTCTCCTTCCGAACACAAATTCTCAGCCACCTCTAACATCATCATATCGAATTTCTGCCTACAATCGTCATGTAGCTGGCCACTGTCAGATATAAGTTCAGGTAAACCTTGTATCGAGCGCATCATATTTCCATATACGACAACGTGGTATTTATCGAGAGTAGCAACTTGTAAAACCTTCCAAATTCCTTTAACAGCTGCAGCGCCCATTTGTTCTAACCTACTTATAAATCTTCTGCTTGTCCATCGCAGTACAGAGCTGCAGTCCCGTAATTCTGAAGCTGAACGCGGAATAGAGAGCACCACATCTTTCAGCGTTTCAAATTGAGTAGTTATTTGCTCACATCCTTTTACGTGGAGTGTAATTAAATCTTCTATCAATCTATTCCTAATAATATCCACTTGTCTAATCATATCAACAGAAAATTGCGAGAAATTTAACTTGAAACCTGTTTTATTCAAATATTGGAATGTTACTACCTGACGTAAATCATATTTAACATCTTTCATCCGTTGGAGAAATAACCAGGTATCTTCAAATTCATGATTACCTGACAAAAAGTACGTTAACTCGTTCCTCATAGCGTATCCGGAAACAGTGTCATACTTTCCTTCTAAATATTTGCAGTACTTATCCACTATTTCGTAAGTATCCCTTGCACATTCAGACAGTCTGATTCGAGCTTCTCTCATATATTGCCGATCAAGAGTTGTTTGAAGGTAGGTTGATCTCGCTGGAAGGCCCAAGTAAGATCCAAGAGCAGTGCGCTTCGTGAGCGTTTCATTTATCATGTCCAAAATCGTTAGATAACCTTCGCGGTATGTTTTAAAAAGTGGACGTAAAGTTATTTTGTAACGATCTTTCCTAACATAACCCTCAATTCGAGGCATTTTATTTCCATCTGCAAGATATTCAAGCATATGCTCCACTGTTCTTTTTTTAATTTCGGTTATACTTGCACTAAGAACGACATTAGCACAGTTGATAAATCGTGTCCAGTGTTCGTATACAAGTTTCTTTAAGGGATCTCTAGCTCTTAATTTAAAAATAAGCCCAGTATACCATTTCTTTTCCAAGAAATAATCAAAATCATTAATATCCCGTTGAATTAATTGCATCAAATGAGGAAAGGACAAGTATTCTCTGTAATTGGCGAAGTTTATCATCACTTCTGGAAGTGTAAGTTGGCAATACTCAAAAATGAACCGTACATCTATATTTGTCATAAATAATATTGATGAAAGCTTTCTCGCGTTCTCTACAAAAATATGATGGCGATCAATATCTCCAGTATTACTCCATGGCTTCTCAATGTGCTCTAATTCCCACTGATGTGACACATCTATAGTCAACCTGCTCCGTAAATACAAATGCGTTGTGAGATCACGGTGAATAGTAATGATTTCTTCCAAAGTATTATTTAATACTTGTGGATGCTTCGTCTTTAACTTTCCAGGTAAAAACTTCAAAATATTTCTTTTCCACTCCGGTAGAAAATATGGACGTGCACCGGTCTTGATATCTTCCACCATAGCTTCAAACTGATGTTTCTGAATAAGTAACTCTGTCTGCTCATCTTCTTTACTTTCGGCATCGGAAATCTGCGTTATTTTCAGTCCTTGAGGAGAGTACAGGTATTTCTCAAAACATTCTAAACTGAGAAATGCATTATCACGAAAATCACACAGTATCTGAAGCACTCGATGTGGATTATTGTGAACATGCACGATATCCAATTTTTCATCAAACATGTTATTTATTAGCCATTCGTAATATGATATTAGGTAATCTCTGGCACTTCTCCTGCGAATGGGCCCTTTTTTAACTAAATTCCTAGACTTTCTCGGTCTTTTATCCATTGCTTATGTAGTGGTTAAAAATTAATATTTACACCACCGAACGTTTCTCTGGCGTTGAAGAAAATATGATGCTATGGCTTACAAGCCTTTTGAACGAAGATCAAGTAGCACTTTACATAGCCTTCACCAATATTAAAAGCTAAGTTTCACTGCAGCCAAAAAATAGTTCAAATTGCTCAAAACGACACTACCTGAAACTGAAGGAAGATAAATGTCAACAAAAACATCAAGGAGAGTAAAGTTATAGCCTATATCCATGGAGCTGTTACACGCATAAAATTAACACAGTACGTTTATTCTATGTATTTCAAGATCCATCCAGATAATAATTCCACTGAAGAGAGCGCTAGAGTAGCTACTGCGTCAGAAACTGCAGCTGGTGTCAACTGAAGCCAACGACCGTTGACTGAAGCATACGTCCAGCAACATGGCAGTTCCATATTCGTCCAGAAGGAATAATATTGATATGCTCACTCACAAGTATATGTCATTGATCTACACAGAGATGATAATCACGTTGTTTTACCCCTTTAAAAAAATCAATGACTACCACTGACCTAAATATAATTTCTCGAATACCTAACGATTCTCATTCAAAATGATCATAAGGGCGTGTATAGAGTTCTTAGCGTTCGTGATGTACAGGCCGTACTTTAGAAAGCGCGCCAAGCCCGTCAAGTGATCAAATGGGGCGGTCTAAACGAATGTTATGACTTGTACTTGTGAATGAAATACATAGTGATTGAAATAATTATTTGAATAATTGTGGCGTTTGAAAGACAGGCCTTTTCTTTTGAGTATGCATATTGCATGCTTGTTCTTTAAATTTATCACATCAGGATTTATATAAACAGCTGTTATTTAAATTTATCACATCAGGATTTATATAAACAGCTCTTATTTAGATACTATCTGCGCACTTTTCATCGATAGATTTGTGTACAGGTTTGAGGATTAAGGAGGGAGCAATTCCGGCTCCAGTAGTACTGCCAACTGAATGGAAATGAAATCTGAATTGAATCGATAATATGATCGATCGATATGAATTTTGCTAAACCTTTGTTATCTTGAGCCAACAACTGTGTCACACACACATTATATAACATTTCTCGATGCGAATCTTATTCCTAGAGTGAATTCTATAGTTTGGCTCTGGTGTGTAAATAACAACAGTACTAGTACGTAATGTGTACGCCAGATGACGCACAGCGATGCATAAGCGATTCATAGTTTGTGTTTCAAAGGTTGCCAGTACGAATCTCGAAGATTGCCGAGGTCGACCAAATCAGCACTAGGGTGTAAATCTATCTAGAAAAGGTGCGCAGCTGGGACGTCATAATTTAGGTTAAGTATGCTATTTTCCTGTGCTGAGACGTGTTGAGCAATACAAATAAATTCAAGAGGCGTAATGCTTCTCGTAGAATTTATTCATTGTATTGTTACCGCATAGCACATTTTTGTGGCAATATATGTAGCGAGTTTGTCAAGAACTTGTGCGCACCACAACGAAAATCCAACTATACAAGTACCTCTACAGTAATATTTTCATTTCCATAGAATGAGGGCAGAAAAAAATTGTGGAAGATGAAAATCCTAACCGAAAATGTAACTACTACGATGAATACAGGAGTATGCTTCACTCATTTTGTCGAATTGATGATGAGTTCTGCATTTGACTTTCTTTTTGTTATATATGCCTTTGCTGGTGAGACCTAGTGTTTACACTGCACTATGTCTTCTGGTATGGGTTAGAGCAATTTTGTTACTTTCGTTGACCTGCCTCAGTCTTATCCTTGGCTTTGACAATATGAAAGTGACTGAGGTATGAGCAATGCTAGTAATGCTATCCCTTATGCAGTCAGTATCTGTTATGAATGATGTTGCTCATACGGTCGCTTGGTGCATGCATTTCAGTGGGCACCCCCTGTGGGTGGAGGCGGTATCCCCTGCCTGTCGTATGAGGCGACTAAAAGGGGCCCCAGGGGCTCTGAACTTTGGAGTGTTGGTTGGCGACCACGGGGCGTTTAGTTGAGTCCTGGGATTGTTTCCTCTTGCTTGTGCCAGGCTCCTCACTTTCATCTATCCTGTCTGACCTCCCTTGGTCAACTCTTGTTCTTTTCCGACTCCGACGCTATTAGGTATTGAGGGCTATGGAGTCTTTCATTGTCACGCCCTTCGTGGCCCTTGCCTTTCTTTGGCCGATATCTTCATTTTTCGAAGTGTCGGATCCCTTCCATTTTCTCTCTCTGATAAGTGTTGTATAGAGAATGGTTGCCTAGTGTACTTCTTCTTAAAACAATAATCACCACCACCACCACCACCGCCTCCTTTCAGTGGGCTTGGGAGACTGATATGTAATAGCAACTTCTGGCTCGGTGAAGAAACCAATGGGAAACTACCTCACTCCTTATTTCCCTAGTACGCCTCTTCAGTGGCGCCTAGGCTATCTATGGTAGCTAATGATGGAGTGTTGAGGATCCAACCAGCCTTCTGGCTGAGGGCTGAACATGAATACATACATACATACATACATACATACATACATACATACATACATACATACATACATACATACATACATACATACATACAGTATGTATAACCATCAGTATAACCAAGTGAATCTATATTAATTTGCGCTCAATCTTGCACTAACACATCGAAGGTTTTGTGCGACGTAAGGATGGGAAAGGTGGCGTCCATAGTCCTAAATTAAGGTACAGCCCCAGCATTTGCCTGCTCATTCATTTATTTCTGTGTCTGGTCAGCATTTCTAAAAAACTGCAGCTGCGATGCCCTTGTTGTTTTCTTTAAAAACAGCGTGTGTTGTCCAGGAGGGGAGAGATAAGTAGGTTTTGCTCAGCACCACATTCACACGAGGTGTCCGCGTTTACTGGAAGGATCCCCCATTTCTTCAGGTTGGTCTTGAATAGAGTGACGCCCACTCTTAAGCGATTGAGGGACCTCCATACCGGGTAAGTCGGCCCCTGCAGCTAGTTCTTCCTTTGGTGACATGTCAGTGGGCAGTGAGCTCCTCCATCTGTTGTTTCTGGTGTTTCCTCCAGCGGCAGAGTCCTACAAGGAAGCTCTTGCGGGATCCGAGGCGAGAGCTTGCAGCTTGGTGACCTTGGAGTAGATGTCAATGGTCATTCTCCTCCGTTGTTCTTTCAGCGTTTGCAGCAGTAGCCCTCCGGATGTTGGATGGGGCTTTTCCAACAATCGGTTACAGTGTCTGCACTGGCGGTGCTTTTAGGCATTCCGAGATTATCCTTGCAGTATCGTTGACCGCAGTATCAACCTGCTTAGCATGTGCTCAAGCGTTCCATATAGGAGCGGCATACACAGCAGAAGTCCTCAGGATGTGCTGCCTGTACGTTCCAGCGCGGTCTAGCCTGACAACTAGATAAACTGCAGTGAAAACGGGAAACCACTGAACACATTTGTACTATTCCTTTAGATAACGTTTTTTGCTAGTTGCTTTACGTCGCACCGACACAGATAGGTCTTATGGCGACGATTGGACAGGGAGGGGCTAGGAGTGGGAAGCAAGCGGCCGTGGCCTTAATTAAGGTACAGCCCCAGCATTTTGCCTGGTGTGAAAATGGGAAACTACGGAAAACCATCTTCAGGGCTGCCGACAGTGGGGTTCGAACCAACTATCTCCCGAATACTGGATACTGGTCGCACTTAAGTGACTGCAGCTATCGAGCTCGGTTAGATAATGTTGCGAACGTGCGAAGTAAAAGCAAACCCATCCGGGCTGAGTGGATCAGACAGTCAAGGCTCTGGCCTTCTGACCCCATCTTGGGAGGTTCGATCCTGGCTCAGTCCGGTAGTATTTGAAGGTGCTCAAATACGTCAGCACCGTGTCGGTAGATTTACTGACATGTAAAAAAACCCTGCAGGACAAAATTTCGGCACCTCGGCGTCTCTGAAAACCGTAAAAGTAGTTAGTGGGACGTAAAGCTAATACTATTATTATTATTATTGTTACCGTGTTTTTGTGGTAGTTATGCGTGAAAGAAGGTGCGGGGTGGTGAACAGGTCTCAAGCTACGAAAGTAAAATTAATTTAAAATTTAACAAGGTTATATTTTCTTTTCAAAATAAAGAAATAACAAGCATGGCAGGTACAGAGTAGCAAGTCACAAAGGTAGTTAGAATATTTACAGGATTCGGGCTTCGCGCCCTGACTTTACAATGCTTGGGCAATCAGCCCAACCTTACTTCAAAATAAGTATTAACAGAGGGGCAGAAAACCCCATTCATGCTCAGGAGCACTTGCTCCAAATTACACCGAAAAGCCTCCACGAGGCATCCAACACTCAATTTTCGAAAAAGAGCCACTCGCTCTCAACTTTAAGCCTATCAAAGGCCACACCAAACTCCACCTTCAAGTTGTCCTCTCTAGACATAGACACAGGGGTAAAATACCCAACCTACTGAGGTCTATTAGATGAAAAAAAAGGGGTAATTACATGACCTCTAAAATAACAATTTGAGAGGAGGCGATCTGCACTCCTAATGTATTTGTTTCAAAACCTAATTTGGCTCTAGGCCACTGATGCAAGGGCTAATCCCATACTACGGAGGTGACTTTAGAAAAGAAACAAACTTACATAATGTTAAAGAAGAATAGGTTGAGAAAATAAGTTCACCTCAAAACAATATGAGTGGGAGCTCGAGAGGGTTAAGCACTCTCTATCCCAATATGTAGTTTAAAAGATAGAATAAATACAAGTTTCTTTACATTTTAAGGAAGGTTACATAATGGAAAAACTTCGGACCCGCCCCGAGAGTTAAACTGCTGAGCAAGCAAGAAAAGAAGTAATTAATCGGCCATTACCTGGTTGTTGACCGCTCCCGGAGAAAGAGGCGCTTCCCGCCCCCTGCTATGTACTTTACACACTGAAAGATGGAACAGAAGTGGCCCGCAGACCCTAAAATCAGCAGTTTATATACTCTCGCGGAAGATTCGAGGCGTTAGAGGAATGAAAACACCCTCCCACAAGCACTTTATTGGGTAGGATACAGCAACATATTCAAGTTGGGGGAAGATACATCCGATTGGTCAGAAATTAATAAAAGAAATTCGGGATTGGCTAAAAACAAAACAAGGGGAAAGAGAGGGGTATACAGCCAACTTAAACAATAACAGAAAGAAATTTAACAAGAAACAAACTTTTGAAATAAAAATTTTCCAAAAAAAATAGTTCTTTCACTCCGCACTAGGGTACACTATTGTTGATCTTCAGTAGTGTCCTCTAGAAGAGAAAGTTCATACTTCTTACTACAAGCAAAACAAAAATACGTCGAAAATGACACAGTTCAAAAACTCCAAAATTTCCAGGTAGTGACATCTTCTAAGAAACTTGAAAGTTTATACCGTCAATAAGGTTCAGACTTCCTCCAGCAGAGGAGTTTCAACTGGCGCACATTTTAAATTAGCGGCGTGGAGGTGTACCGCCCGGTACAGACCTCCCCCCCAAAAGTTCCTCCAGGGGTGACACATGAAATCTGATTGAAACAAGGTCCAAGTTATGATGTGGATATGAAGATTGATTGCAGAAGCATTTATCGAAATGGCTGAAATTTAGTTTGATTCAGTTTCAAAATTTCTTTTAGTAATAGCGGAAGTACTGTCTTAATGTTTGTAGAAGGTTGAATTGAGAAGAAAAACTTTAGTTTTAAAGTTGAGGAAACATTTTCTAAGTCCACCAGATTTGTTGTTGAATACCCAAGTGTAGTAATTGCTGATAGTAACTGTCCATGTAGTTGATGTTGGTTAAGTTGGATGGCCAGACCGGCCGTTGCAGCTTGCGTCCAGAGGAGGCCGCTCGGACCCCTCAAGTACCCTGAGATACCGCTCGCCCGCACTATGAGGGGAGCAGTGGTGTTGAAGCACGCCGCGCCCGCGGTGAACATATACAGGCTGCGGGCAAGTAGCAGGTCGTGCGCCGCACATCAGCCTTGGCCGGGAGGAGAGCTCCGGCTCGCCGTGCACATGTGGTCCTCGCTGGGGAAGAGGGGGCCCTTCCTCTAACCCAATCGCAGCACGGCGCCGCGCGGCTGCGGGGGCACTGAAACATTAAAGCTAGGCGGCAGAATTGTTGGACCATCATCATTTTTTTGAGGGCACAGGCTTTGTGGAGAGGTTGAGGGGCCAGCGGCGTGCAAATATCCATGGCATTAATAAAGCCACTGTGTAGAGTGGAGCAGGAGACGGGAGCGTGGTAATGGCCGTGGCAAGGATAGGACAGCAGTTTAACCGCGCGGGGAAGGTTTACAAAAACTTATATATGAAACAAAATATTATAGAAGGGGCAGAATGCCTTCAACGTGAAAACTCAAAAAAAAAAAAAATAATAACCTTCATATTCCTTTCACGATTATATGAAGCAAGTTAACCCAGAAATTACACCGGTTTCACCTGTGACAGGTGAACCCTAAATATCCTCTCGGTGGCTGGATTGCTTAATAATAATGTGACCGGCGTAAGGAAATCTAGAATGATACACGGCCCATGAAATCTGGGGGCAAGCTTGCCCGCGGGAACAAAATTCTTGACCATCACCTGGTCACCTACCTTCAAATGGGTGGGTCTCCGTCCACGATCATATCTTTCCCTAACCTTTTTATGAGAGACTTTAAGGTTGGCTTTCGCCTTCTTCCAAAGATCTTTAATATTATCCGGATCTATTGTCTCGGGTAGAATGTCACTCAGAGACCAGAGGTTAGAGAGCGGCGTGTTGGGAACGAACTTGAACATCAAAGAAGCTGGAGTAAACTTGTGAGATTCATGAACCGCCGAATTCAAAGCAAAAGCTAACCAATGCAGGGACGTGTCCCACCTGGAATGATCTCCATGATGATCGGCAATAAGCGCGGACCTGAGATTACGATTAACCCGTTCAGCCAGAGATGGTTGAGGGTAATAAGCAGAAGTTGTCACATGAGAGATGGACAGGTCAAAGCAGAATTTACGAAATAAATTAGATGTAAAAGCCTTAGCATTATCAGATACAATATATTGGCACGGACCAAAAGAAGCAAAACTAGAATTTAGGCAGGTAATGGTGGACTGTGCGGTAGCCAGCTTAGTCGGAAATAACCAGGAAAATCTCGTAAAGCCATCTACGCATACAAAGATGAACTTGTTGGCATTTCCCTTTGACTGGGGGAAGGGTCCTACATAATCAATATACAGGCGTTCCATGGGGCGCGACGCTTGATGCGAGGACAAAAGGCCTACCTTGGTGGACATGGTGGGTTTACTGAGCAAACAAGATTTACAAGCTTTTACTAGTTCACGGATTTCACCGTCCATACCTTTCCAGATGAACATTTCACGAATCTTCTCACGAGTTTTAAAGATTCCCAGATGCCCTCCTAATGGGGTCTCATGATAATATTTGAAGATCATAGGTACAAGAACAGCTGGAACGACAACTTTCATCATCTTATCCTGCTTCGAAGTGCAACATAGAACACCGTTCCTCAGAACATAAGGGACAACATGTTCCCCAGAAGAAAGGGTTTCCATTATCGGAGCCAGCGTCGGATCTTCACGTTGGTATTTCTCGATATCCCTAAAGAGCATGGGAGCATCTGTTAAGATGGCATTAACATCAGATAGTATGGACTCGGAAGGTGATGAACTGTCGACCGGTTCACGGGTCTCGACGTCGTTGGAAAACATACGGCTGAGTCCATCAGCAACAACATTTTCGGTACCTCTGATATGCCTGACATCGAATTGGAAGGCAGAAATACGGATGGCCCAACGGGCTATACGACCAGTACGACGCGGCCTACCTAAGACCCAGCTTAAGGCTTGATTATCTGTCTCCAAGTTGAATTTGACATGTTCCAGATAGAGACGGAACTTTTCTAAGGCAAATAAGACTGCCAAACCTTCGAGCTCATAGATGGAATACTTGGCTTCTTGAGCCGACAGAGCCCTAGATGCATAGGCGATGGGTTGCCTCCCTAGTTCAGTCTCTTGAAGAAGGACTGCAGCTACTGCTGACGACGACGCGTCGGTTTGGACGATGAATTTCTTTGAGAAATCAGGCATAGCAAGTACAGGGGCATTACAGAGAGCTAATTTAAGATCTTCAAAAGCGGCTTGTTGAGAAGGTCCCCATTCGAACTTGATGCCTTTCCTACGAAGAAGGTTTAAGGGCGCCGCTCTATTAGCGAAGTTAGGAATAAACTTCCTGAAGAAATTCACCATACCAATGAACCTGGCGATACCTTTAATGTCCTTGGGAGGTTTAAAATCACGGATGGCCTGTGTTCTGGAATGATCGACTGCTACACCATCAGGTGACACAATATGCCCTAGGAATGACATAGAGGGCTTAGCAAAGGCAACCTTGGACAACTTGACAAATAACCCAGCCTTACGAAGGCGATCGAGAACTTCTCGCAGATGATCTAGATGTTCTTCAAAAGTCTCTGAAAATACGACGACATCATCCAAGTAGTTGTACAAGTACTCAAATTTGATGTCGGAGAAGACCCTATCTAGCAGCCTAGTGAGTACAGCTGCTCCCGTGGGGAGCCCGAAAGGCACGCGGTTGTATTCGTATAAGTTCCAGTCCGTGGCAAACGCTGTAAGATGTTTAGACTCTTCGGCAAGGGGAATTTGATTATAGGCCTGATTCAAGTCCAAGATAGTAAAGAACTTGGCCTTACGAAACCATGAAAAACAAGAATGAAGGTCAGGAAGGGGCACGGATTGCAACACCACCTTCCGATTGAGAGCCCTATAATCAATGACAGGCCTGAAGCCTCCTTGGGGTTTCGGGACTAGAAAAATAGGCGAAGAATACGCCGACTTAGAGGGCCTAATAATACCATCCTTCAACATTTGATCGATGATTTCTTCCAGAGCCTTCATTTTAGGTGGAGATAGCCTATATGGTGGAAAACGGACAGGAATCGAATCCGTGACCTCAATTTTGTATTCAATAAGGTCAGTAACACCAAGAGTATCAGAGAACACCTCTGGAAACGACTGACACAACTTACGAATACTATCCGCCTGCTCCTCAGGTAGATGTCTAAGGTCTAACAACATCTCATCCTGGGTAGGCCAAATAGATGAACATGATACAGAATTACACTTTAACAAGGGAATTTTACAATTGGACGCAAATTTGAATGTGCACGACCTACTCTGGAGATCGAGCACAAGACCAGTGTGAGAAATGAAGTCCGCTCCCAATATGATGGGGCAAGACAAGTGCTTAGCCACAAACAGTTTGATTTTCCATGTAAATTTAAAAATACGAATTTTGGCATTTACAGAACCTAGAATTTCTAATGGGGAAGAATTAGCCGAAACATATTGAACAGGAGATGAGTCATAGTCAGGTAATTTACAAACAGACTTCAATTTTGAATACCATTGGTCCGAAATAATTGAACAAACACTGCCTGAATCTAATAGAGCGGTTGTAGGCTCGTTATTTAACTCAATCTTAAGAAAAGGAACAGGTGCGGGGGTATCCGCCGCAATCCTAAGACATTCTTTGGGGCATTCGAAAGATGGATTTGCAAATTGAACGTTCCCTGAATTCACGACCTTTTTGCCAGGGGCTGAGCCTTGGGAAGCAGAATTAGTCGACTCAGCCGGAGCCGCTAGTCACATTTTATTATTGGCATTGGTGGAATTTGCACCAGAAGTTGAGCAGGAGGGGGTGCTATTTGAGTTTGGGCAATTCTTGGCGATATGTGAGAAAGCCCCACATTTAAAACAGCCTTGTGCTGAACCAGCTCCATTATTTGCCCTACTAGACTTGATCAGTGGACACTTATTGCGAAGATGGTCGGGCGACCCGCAAGCATAACATTTACGAGGTGTGACTGATCGGCGAGGTGGAGGCCGAGTATTACTAAAAGAAGGCGGGGGTTCTTTCGCGACACGCAAGGAATCGGCGTATTTCACTCCTTCCGCTGAGACGGCCAACGCTTCAAGTTCAGAGAAAGTTTGCGGGCACGCCGCGAAACACAAATATGACCTATAGGATGGTGAAATTCCTTCTACAATAGCCTGTACAATTCGGTCTTCAGGAAAATGAAGAGCAAACACCCTAGTATAGAATTTAATGTCTTGTATGAAATCAGCCAAATTTTCATCCAAACGCTGTACACGATAATAGTACTTCTGAATCAGAGATGACCTCGCGCGGGCGGGAATAAAATTTGCAAGCAAGTGTGCATGAAAATCTTCAATAGATGACTGTTCGGCTATGGCTCTTACTATTTTGTCTGAGAGAATACCAATTGCATAGGGATAGATGATTTGCAAAATCTGACATGGGGAAAGAGAAAAAACAAGGGCATGATCCTGAAATTCGACTAAAAATCTTAAAAATGAAATTACGTCACTGGTGGTATTAACGGAAAACTTAGAGATACCTCTGAGCAACATTGCCAATGGATGAGGCAAACTGCTAAACCCTGGTGACATAGTAGGTAAAGGTTTCAATGGCAAGGAAGTTAATTCCGAACGTATATTATTCAACGATGCACGGCGTTCAGACTCGTCCAATGGGGCAGAGGTTGTTTGAGCAGCGATGGTTTTCCTATTTACTTCTCCCTTAGGAGGCTCTTCCTCGCTACCTACATTCACTGTGGTGGGTAGATCGCTTTTGGGAGGAACTTCCCCAGTTAACAATTGAGTGACCTTGCTAGATAATTCAGAAATATTTTCATGCAGCGTACTAGCTTCCCTCTTCTGAACGTCATTCAGCTTTAGAGACAACAGATCGTTAACTCTATTTGAAAAATGATATAGCCTGGCTTGCACACGCTTAATTTGATTAGGAGAAGGATCATTTTCATCAAAAAAACTAACTACAGATGCTAGCCCAGTAATATTCTCGACGATCGTGGAAAGAGAGTCGTCAATTTCTTTATCTCCCAAGGTGGGGATGGAAATGGGCAAATCAAGGGACTCTCTAAGCTTGTTTGTGTCTACCGCAACCGTGCTTCCAGATTGCACATTTCTAATAGTCAATTCATAGATCAACTCCTCCTTGCGCAAATAGTTAAGATGGAGAACATCGCGAGGGCCGGGCATGATGACAGAACAATTTTGAAAAACTCAAAAATTTCCAGCAACTGAGAAAATGGTTAGAGTTCGGATCAAAACAATGTTTAGCCGTCAAAAGGGGCTAAAATGAGACCCATTCAACTACGCTCTGCTACCACTTGTTACCGTGTTTTTGTGGTAGTTATGCGTGAAAGAAGGTGGGGGGTGGTGAACAGGTCTCAAGCTACGAAAGTAAAATTAATTTAAAATTTAACAAGGTTATATTTTCTTTTCAAAATAAAGAAATAACATGCATGGCAGGTACAGAGTAGCAAGTCACAAAGGTAGTTAGAATATTTACAGGATTCGGGCTTCGCGCCCTGACTTTACAATGCTTGGGCAATCAGCCCAACCTTACTTCAAAATAAGTATTAACAGAGGGGCAGAAAACCCCATTCATGCTCAGGAGCACTTGCTCCAAATTACACCGAAAAGCCTCCACGAAGCATCCAACACTCAATTTTCGAAAAAGAGCCACTCGCTCTCAACTTTAAGCCTATCAAAGGCCACACCAAACTCCACCTTCAAGTTGTCCTCTCTAGACATAGACACAGGGGTAAAATACCCAACCTACTGAGGTCTATTAGATGAAAAAAAGGGGTAATTACATGACCTCTAAAATAACAATTTGAGAGGAGGCGATCTGCACTCCTAATGTATTTGTTTCAAAACCTAATTTGGCTCTAGGCCACTGATGCAAGGGCTAATCCCATACTACGGAGGTGACTTTAGAAAAGAAACAAATTTACATAATGTTAAAGAAGAATAGGTTGAGAAAATAAGTTCACCTCAAAACAATATGAGTGGGAGCTCGAGAGGGTTAAGCACTCTCTATCCCAATATGTAGTTTAAAAGATAGAATAAATACAAGTTTCTTTACATTTTAAGGAAGGTTACATAATGGAAAAACTTCGGACCCGCCCCGAGAGTTAAACTGCTGAGCAAGCAAGAAAAGAAGTAATTAATCGGCCATTACCTGGTTGTTGACCGCTGCCGGAGAAAGAGGCGCTTCCCGCCCCCTGCTATGTACTTTACACACTGAAAGATGGAACAGAAGTGGCCCGGAGACCCTAAAATCAGCAGCTTATATACTCTCGCGGAAGGTTCGAGGCGTTAGGGGAATGAAAACACCCTCCCACAAGCACTTTATTGGGTAGGATACAGCAACATATTCAAGTTGGGGGAAGATACATCCGATTGGTCAGAAATTAATAAAAGAAATTCGGGATTGGCTAAAAACAAAACAAGGGGAAAGAGAGGGGTATACAGCCAACTTAAACAATAACAGAAAGAAATTTAACAAGAAACAAACTTTTGAAATAAAAATTTCTCCAAAAAAAAATAGTTCTTTCACTCCGCACTAGGGTGCACTATTGTTGATCTTCAGTAGTGTCCTCTAGAAGAGAAAGTTCATACTTCTTACTACAAGCAAAACAAAAATACGTCGAAAATGACACAGTTCAAAAACTCCAAAATTTCCAGGTAGTGACATCTTCTAAGAAACTTGAAAGTTTATACCGTCAATAAGGTTCAGACTTCCTCCAGCAGAGGAGTTTCAACTGGCGCACATTTTAAATTAGCGGCGTGGAGGTGTACCGCCCGGTACAATTATTATTATTATTATTATTATTATTATTATTATTATTATTATTATTATTATTATTATTATTATTATTATTATTATTATTATTATTATTATTATTATTAAAAGCAAAACCAGTCTAAAATGTAGAATTAAATGCACTTTATAAAATCTAATCATCTGTTAAATGATTTTGGAATTATTATACACGCGTTAAACAGTTTAAATTAAATTATTGATGCTTGTTTAAAGGGCTTAACTCCTAGGCCATCGACTCTAATACCCCTGTGGGTGGGGGCGGTACACACAGTTTCCCCTGCCTGTCGTAAGAGGCGACAGAAAGGGGCCCCAGGGGCTCTGAACTTTGGAGCGTGGGTTGGCGACCACGGGGCCTTTAGCTGAGTCCTGGCATTGCTTCCACTTATATGTGCCAGGCTCCTCACTTTCATCTATCCTTTGCGGCCTCCCTTGGTCAACTCTTGTTCTTTTCCGACCCCGACGCTATTAGGTTTACGAGGGCTAGGAAGTCTCATTTTCACGCCCTTTATGGCCCTTGTCTTTCTTTCGAAGTGTCGGGTCCCTTCTATTTTTTCCCTCTAATTAGTGTTGTACAGTATAGAGCAGGGCCTCTCAAACGCCCAAACTCTCACGCGTGCATAGGCTCTACGCACAGTGCATCGGTCCCCCTCGGCTCAACTCGGCTTGACTCGGATGGTGTAGTGTGCTGAGAGCGACGAAGCGTTTGGTGGTAGACGACGTGTTTATCAGTGAAAAAGATAAGCGCACGACAACAGCATAATAACGGAGCAACCTGTTTCGAAGAAAGCAAAGACTTCCGAAACTCCATTTCAGTCAAACTGTGAACTTTAGTATTTTTTTGTCTGTCGTGACGATAACGCCAAATGCTTAATCTGTGGGACGATAATTACGTGCGTAAGAAAATCATCTATTGAAAGACACTACAACAGACTACATTCGGAAAATCACTGTGAAATCATAGGAGACGCCAGAGAGGAAGAAAGTTGAAACATCTTGAAGAAGAGCATTCTATATCTACAAATGAGGTTTGTTCCAGTACTGCAGCATTTTCATATTGGTTACGGGTTCTGGATTTTTAAAAAAATCATGTTTATATTCTTCTCAGTCGTGTATGTGTATTTCTAATTCACTTTTTTGATATATCTAATTTAGGGCGAAGAAGATGAAGGGTGTAGTGACGCCGATCTTAGAGCTAGTTATAAAGTAGCTTTACGGTTAGCAAGAGTTGGGAAGCCGTTTTTGGAAGGGCCACTAATAAAGAGTATTTTGTTGGAAGCAGTAGAGACAATGAATCCTACATTAGCTCCAGCATAAAGCAGAATACCACTGTCCAGTATGACAATAACTCGACGAATCAGCGACATTGCAGGGGATTTGCGTGAACAATTGGCAGCCAAAACTCAAGACTTCTTAGCGTATTCCATTGCACTTGATGAGTCAACGGATATTAGAGACACATCCCAGTTAGCAATTTTTTTACGTGGCGTAGACGACGACCTGCATGTAACGGAAGAGCTCCTAGATATGATTTCAATGAAGGACACTACTAAAGGTACGGATATTTTAGACGCGGTCGAAATGGCAGATGAAGGAATAGAACTCACTTGGGAAAAGCTATTTTCCGTGACAACAGACGGGGCACCAGCAATGCGCGGTAAAGTGAAAGGGTTCATTGGTTTACTACGGAAAAAGCTTAATATGCCGAATTTGCCATCCATTCATTGTTTTGCTCACCAAGAGGCTCTTTGTGCAAAAGTGATCGGTCTTCAAGACGTGATGAACGTAGTTGTGCGTATCGTGGGTTATATTCGTTCTCACGGGCTCACTTATCGCCAATTCAAAGAATTTTTGGTTTCACTTGAGGAAGAGTATCCCGATATCCCCTACCATACAGGGAGAGGTACTGTGGATAAGCAAGGGAAAGGTGATTTGACGATTTTTTCGAATACGCCACGCCGTTGCTGAGTTTTGGTGGAAAAAGGACGTCCAGAGCCACTTTTAAATGACCTTGAATGGGCAGCTGACCTAGGATTTTTAGCAGATACTATGGCTCTTCTAAATTATCTAAGTCTGAAACTCCAAAAAGAAAATAATCTAATCAACGACATGGTCAGCAAGATTAAGGCTTTCCAACATAAACTTCAACTTCTCAAACACAACCTTTCGGAAAAAAATACGGAACACTTCCCTGAGCTAGGTAAGCGATATATAGACATATTATAATCTTTAATAAATACTCTAGGTTTTACAAAGTGGTTTACCCAAAACGTTACTATGGTTTTGTTTGACAGCATCTGTGCGGGAAGGAGCACGCTTTGAAAAGTGCGTCGAGGTGCTACAATGCCCTTGGAAACGAGTTTAGCGACCGATTGCAGGTAAAGTACCGGTATATCGTCAACTGTAAAAAAAGTAAATGACTTTAAGTGTACAAGCATAACATGCGATTAGAAATACCTCTTTATGTTTTTTTAAATAACACTGGTAACCTTGTCCCATACAACTGAGCGTCTCCGCTCACCACAGGTAAACATTTCGCAGTGGGGGAGAAACAGCAGTGAAGGTGAGGAAAGCGGAGACAGGCCGAACGGGTGAGACAGGTGTAGAGAAAGAGGAGTGGGGGTCTGCAGTCTGGTCAAGCGAAGTCGTCTTTTGCACCGTGCACAGTGCATGCACCCTGAGAGGCCCTGGTATAGAGGATGGTTGCCTAGTTGTACTTCCTCTTAAAACAATAATCACCACCACCACCACCACCACCACCACCACCACCACCACCACCTAAATTAAGGTATTACTAGTAGACAATTTTTTGTTACTACTAATGAAACTTAATATCTTGAGGGATACTGCCGGAAGTTCCAAGAAGATGAAACCCACCCAGTTCTAGAGGTATGGTGGCAAAGCCTTAATTTTTTTAATGTCTGTATGTTAGTTGTCTGCATATTTTTTTGTTAATGCACAATGATTATGATTTTTTGGGGGGGTACATGGACAAATAAAACTTTATTGTTATGCTTTGACCACTCTGATCACATTTTAAGGCTACTTCTTCTAAAATTACATGGACCGAATTCATGAGATACGAAACGATAACATTTTTTAATGATCACACCTGTTATATTAATACAACATTTGGGAATATTTCTTAACTACAAGGCACAGTTTTTTCAGTATGCCATTGCGAGCAGTGACCTTCTGTTTCGTACTTTAGAGCTCGGTCTAGATAAACTGCTGGGAAACACCGAACACATTTGTTGAAGGGGTTGAACGTACAAAACAGTTCGCCTCATTGTGTGACGTCATAGAAGCTCTTAGGGTTACCTGTGTTGAGAGGTGGTTGTACAATAGGGAAAATGGAAATTGAAACACGATGAAGGGATGCGCCTACAACACGCCAAGTGTGAACGTCGCGGGCGCCCGGGGAAGGAAGAGGGGTGGGGGAAAGGCGGCACAATAATTTTTTTTTTTTTTTTACAATTTGCTTTACGTCGCACCGACACAGACAGGTTTTATGGTAACGATGGGATAGGAAAGGGCTGCGAGTGGGAAGGAAAAGGCCGTGGCCTTAATTAGGATACAGCCTCAGTATTTTCCTGGTGTGAAAATGGGAAACGTCGGAAAACCACCTTCAGGGCTGCCGACAGTGAGGTCCGAACCCACTTCTGCCGATTGCAAATTCACAACTGTGTGCCTCTAACCGCACGGCCAACTCCCTCGGCGATAATAACACTTTTCCAAATCAAATTTCCTGCTATAGACAAGAGATAAATTTCTTCCGTTTCATTACCTACCTGTTGCTAGGTGATGATGAGATGACTTTCATTACTTGCTTCGTAAAATGCAGCATCCCGCTGCTCTTAAACCGTCGGCTACTTTATGGCAAGAACGGGTGGATATTTTGCTTTTGACCATATGGCTTTTAGTGTCTGAGGACATGTTCGTCTCGCCAGGTGAAGGTCTTTTGAGTTGACACGCGTAGGCGACCTGCGCGTCGTGATGAGGATGAAATGATGATGAAGACGACACATACACCTAGCCCCCATGCCAGCGGAATTAACCAGTTATAGTTAAAATTCCCGACCCTGTCTGGAATCGAACCCGAGAGCCAGGTAACCAAAGGCCAGCAATGTGTGATTTAAATTAATCAGTTGTTGGCGATAGCGTTGGGCATTAATGGTTTCGCCGGGCGTCAAGGGTTCATATTACACAATATCGCCCTGGTCCTACCACACACAAAGCATGGTCTTCTTGTCGAAGCGGTTTGGTCTTGATGTTGAATGATCGGCTTCGCCAGGTGACAGCCACGATTTTCTCTGCTTCGGGTTTTCAAAATAAATCCATTTTTCGTCACACGTCACAATTCGATACAGAAATGATTTCTTTTTCGTGGCGTTGAAGCAGCATTTCTTTTGTTTGAGTTGGGTCATCATCCAGTAACGCCTGTAATTGCTCGACTTCGCACTTGTATCGTATACCAGAGCGCGCACTGTCTTTCACATTGAAATCAACACGTTCAAATTGTCGAAGCCATGTCTCACGTGTTCTAATCGATGGAGCTTGTTCACCATATGTTTCTATCTGGTGTGAAAATCAGAAACAACAGAAAACCATCTTCAGGGCTGCCGACAGTGGGGTTCGAACCCACTATCTCCCGGATGCGAGCTCACAGCTGCGCGCCCCTAACTGCTCGGCAAATCACCCGGTAATAATACTAACAATTAAATGCACAATGGTACATTTAAATGCAATTTATGGGGGGGGACGGGGTTAAGAATAACATTCCACAGCCTTTTCCCACTTCAGCGGGTCAGGAATGGAATGAATGAAGCCCCCGTCTAGCGGCGAAGATAGGAATTGTGCCGGCTGCCTAGCCTGTCGCACTCCTCCGGGACAATGATTAATGACTGACACATTAAATGAAATGATAATGGAGAGAGTTAGCGGAATGAAAGAAGACAGAGAAAACCGGAGTACCCGCAGATAAACCTCTCTCGCCTCCGTTTTGTCCAGCATAAATCTCACGTGGAGTGATTGGAATTTGAACCATGGGACCCAGGGGTGAGAGACCGATGCGCTGTCGCCTGAGTCACGGAGTTCTACATTGTATACAGAATTCTAGGTTAGGTAGTGTACAGATTGTGAATAAGACTATATTAAATTGCATAGCTCTTAACGTTACCCTAGAAACACGACGGGGAATTCACCAAACGTCTTTTCTCATATGAAGACTGGGTTAGGGAATTTTCTTTGTAATGGTAGGTAATGGTTCATGTTTGTGGGTTACTGTACTCACGTCCTAGTTCGTGAACCATGGGCAACGGCTGAATGACCTAGTAAGTGATACTGAGAGTCGGGATACCAGTTGCTATGGAATGGGAGTGGGCATCTCAGACATATTCTGAGTCATGGCCCTCCTTGTGCTCAGGCGGCTAGGACTATAAAATTCACCGGTGGTCCATAACCCGTTAGAGGAGAGATTCTCACTTGGACTATGTGCAAGTAAGGTAACATCATGCTTCATGAATTTACCGAGCTCAGAACATTTTAAGCAACCTCGAACCTATGGGAGTAATGGAGTCCCACTCCCATTTGACAGGCGAGGGACTCCTTGGAAACAACTTGGCGAACGAAATGGAATTCGATGGGGAGCTATCAATATTAATGGGGCTTATGGAAGAAAGAAGGTAGAACTGGCTGAGTCAGCAAAGAGGGTAAGGGGAGATAATGAGGAAGAGATAGGAGATTATAAAATGTACTTGACGGGTGTTAGAAAGGGAAGGACAGAGTCTGGGGTAGGGCTGTTTACCAGGAATACCATTGCACGCAACATACTTTCTGTTAGGCACGTAAATGAGCGAATGATGTGGGTAGATTTGTCAGTTGGAGGAATTCGGACAAGAATTGTTTCCGTGTATTCACCATGTGAGGGTGCAGACGAGGATGAAGTTGACAAGTTTTATGAAGCATTGAGTGACATCGTGGTCAGGGTCAACAGCACGGATAGAATAGTACTAATGGGCGATTTCAATGCAAGAATTGGGAATAGAACTGAAGGATACGAAAGGGTGATTGGTAAATGTGGGGAAGATATGGAAGCTAATGGGAATGGGAAGCGTTTGCTGGACTTCTGTGGTAGTATGGGTTTAGCTGTTACGAATACATTCTTCAAGCATAAGGCTATTCCCCGCTACACATGGGAGGCTAGGGGTGCCAGATCCATATTAGAGTATATCTTAACAGACATTGAATTCAGGAAATACGTTAGGAATGTACAAGTTTTTCGCGGATTTTTCGATGATACAGACCACTATATGATAGTTAGTGAACTAAGTATCTTTAGGGCTAGGGTAGAGAAAGTGAAATCTGTCTGCAAACGAATAAGGGTAGAAAATCTCCAGGACGAGGAAATTAGACAGAAGTACATGGATATGATTAGTGAGAAGTTTCGAACAGTAGACAGTAAGCAGGTTAAGGATATAGAAAGTGAATGGGTGGCATACAGGGATGCTGTAGTAGAAACAGCAAGGGAATGCCAAGGAACAACTGTGTGTAAAGATGGGAAAAGGCGAACATCTTGGTGGAATGATGAAGTGAGAGCAGCCGGTAAACGTAAAAAGAAGGCTTATTAGAAATGGCTCCAAACGAGGGCCGAGGCAGATAGGAATTTGTACGTAGATGAAAGAAACAGAGCGAAACTAATAGTTGTTGAATCCAAAAAGAAGTCATGGGAAGATTTTGGTAATAACCTGGAAAGGCTAGGTCGAGCAGCAGGGAAACCTTTCTGGACAGTAATAAAGAATCTTAGGAAGGGAGGGAAAAATGAAATGAACAGTGTTTTGAGTAATTCAGGTGAACTCATAGTAGATCCCAGGGAATCACTGGAGAGGTGGAGGGAATATTTTGAACATCTTCTCAATGTAAAAGGAAATCATCCTGGTGGTGTTGCAAACAGCCAAGCTCATGGAGAGGAGGAAAATGATGTTGGTGAAATTATGCTTGAGGAAGTGGAAAGGATGGTAAATAAACTCCATTGTCATAAGGCAGCAGGAATAGATGAAATTAGACCTGAAATGGTGAAGTATAGTGGTAAGGCAGGGATGAAATGGCTTCATAGAGTAGTAAAACTAGCGTGGAGTGTTGGTAACGTACCTTCAGATTGGACAAAAGCAGTAATTGCACCTATCTATAAGCAAGGGAACAGGAAGGATTGCAACAACTATCGAGGTATCTCATTGATTAGTATTCCAGGCAAAGTATTCACTGGCATCTTGGAAGGGAGGGTACGATCAGTGGTTGAGAGGTAGTTGGATGAAAACTAGTGTGGTTTCAGACCACAGAGAGGCTGTCAGGATCCGATTTTCAGTATGCGCCAGGTAATTGAAAAATGCTACGAGAGGAATAGGCAGTTGTGTTTATGTTTCGTAGATCTAGAGAAAGCATATGACAGGGTACCGAGGGAAAAGATGTTCACTATACTGGGGGACTATGGAATTAAATGTAGATTATTAAAATCAATCAAAGGTATTTATGTTGACAATTGGGTTTCAGTGAGACTTGATGGTAGAATGAGTTCTTGGTTCAGGGTACTTACAGGGGTTAGACAAGGCTGTAATCTTTCACCTTTGCTGTTCGTAGTTTACATGGATCATCTGCTGAAAGGTATAAAATGGCAGGGAGGGATTCAGTTAGGTGGAAATGTAGTAAGCAGTTTGGCCTATGCTCACGACTTGGTCTTAATGGCAGACTGTACCGAAAGCCTGCAGTCTAATATCTTGGAACTTGAAAATAGGTGCGATGAGTATGGTATGAAAATTAGCCTCTCGAAGACTAAATTGATGTCGGTAGGTAAGAAATTCAATAGAATTGAATGTCAGATTGGTGATACAAAGCTAGAACAGGTCGATAATTTCAAGTATTTAGGTTGTGTGTTCTCCCAGTATGGTAATATAGTAAGTGTGATTGAATCAAGGTGTAGTAAAGCGAATGCAGTGAGCTCGCAGTTGCGATCAGCAGTATTCTGTAAGAAGGAAGTCAGCTCCCAGACGAAACTATCTTTACATCGGTCTGTTTTCAGGCCAACTTTGCTTTACGGGAGCGAAAGCTGGGTGGACTCAGGATATCTTATTCATAAGTTAGAAGTAACAGACATGAAAGTAGCAAGAAAGATTGCTGGTACAAACAGGTGGGAACAATGGCAGGAGGGTACTCGGAATGAGGAGATAAAGGCTAATTTAGGAATGAACTCGATGGATGAAGCTGTGGAGTCATGTGAGGCGAATGGAGGAGGTTAGGTTACCTAGGAGAATAATGGACTCTGCTATGGAGGGTAAGAGAAGTAGAGGGAGACCAAGACGACGATGGTTAGACTCGATTTCTGACGATTTAAAGATAAGAGGTATAGAACTAAATGAGGCCACAACACTAGTTGCAAATCGAGGATTGTGGCGACGTTTAGTAAATTCTCAAAGGCTTGCAGACGGAACGCTGAACGGCATAACAGTCTATAATGATAATGTATGTATGTATGTATGTATGTATGGTAGGCCCGCTTGCCTACCATCAGTCACAATCAGGTTGGGGAGTTCCATTATAATGGCAAACATACACTCTCCACCTGCCTGTTTACATCCTCAAAAAGACTGCCTTGGTGGTTTTCCAACTGAAATTAACATAGGTCATTATAATGATGTCAGTAGGAATGGCGCGAGTAAAAGCAATACTTTCATATGAAATACTCGATCAAATTAAAAACCACACATTTTCTTTTAATGAACAGTGCTACGCTGCCGCTCTAACAGTCAAAAGTTCCAGAGCTGGAATGACCAGACCTCAGAGAGCCGTGATCCATGAACACTCTTCGTCCTTTCTCGGGGCGGGGGTGTCGAATAATGACAGTGCCAGGGCAAAAACTATGCCCTTTTACTAATGCTTTTCCTAGGAGTGCCCGATGAGTCGAAAAATCTCAATTCACTACACTGGCTATGGAAAATCTATCTAACTTGGAGGCAAATTTTTCCTCCAAGCCAGAGGAGAAACCCCCTCTTCACTGCTAATTTGGAATAAAACAAATGTAGAATTTAATAAAAGTGAAGATGAAGAAGCTCTTCTTAAGAAACGGCTGTTTTTAGTGTTGAATTTTGAGTTATTTAGTGAATTGTGGTACTATAATTTGGAATAGGCCTGGGACTGGGACTGTCCACTATTCGACCCCCCGCCCCGAGAAAGGACGAAGGGTGTTCACGGATCACAGCCGTAGTGTGCACACTGCTCATTCAGAACAGCGCGTCAGAGTAGGGATCGAATGGCTGGAATACTATGATGAACCAGTATCAGAAAATATATGAACCAGAGGAATGTAATGCTTTTATTTGCTAGGGGCTTTACGTCGCACCGACACAGATGGGTCTTATGGCGACGATGGGATAGGAAAGACTTAGGAGTTGGAAAGAAGCGGCCGTGGCCTTAATTAAGGTACAGCCCCAGCATTTGCCTGGTGTGAAAATGGGAAACCACGGAAAACCATTTTCAGGGCTGCCGATAGTGGGAATCGAACCTACTATCTCCCGGATGCAAGCTCACAGCCGCGCGCCTCTACGCGCACGGCCAACTCGCCCGGTGAATGTAATACTAAAGAAAGTTTTGTAACACCCCAGCTATTTACCACCAATATTCAGTCAGGCTATTATACTCGGTACGCAGCAGTAATCCCATCTATTAGAGTTGAGCGGCAGCATAAGAGACAAAGAACATCACAACAAATAATGGTCAATGTAATGTTATTGTTGATCAATTTTACGCGCTTTCGATATTGTAGGCCTTCACATTTAGTTTTCCTCCGACTCTGAAATACCACTCTTATCATAGTTGGTACGGTGTACGTGAATAAAACATAAATGATAATATAAATGATAATATAACTTTTGTTATGTAGTACAATCAATCAATCAATCAATCATTACTGATCTGCATTTAGGGCAGTCGCCCAGGTGGCAGATTCCCTATTTGTTGTTTTCCTAGCCTTTTCCTAAATGATTTCAAAGAAATTGGAAATTTATTGAACATCTCTCTTGGTAAGTTATTCCAATCCCTAACTCCCCTTCCTATAAATGAATATTTGCCCCAGTTTGTCCTCTTGAATTCCAACTTTATCTTCATATTGTGATCTTTCCTACTTTTATAAACGCCATTCAAACTTATTCGTCTACTAATGTCATTCCACGCCATCTCTCCACTGACAGCCCGGAACATACCACTTAGTCGAGCAGCTCTTCTTCTTTCTGTCAATTCTTCCCAACCCAAACATTGCAACATTTTTTTAACGCTACTCTTTTGTCGGAAATCGCCCAGAACAAATCGAGCTGCTTTTCTTTGGATTTTTTCCAGTTCTTGAATCAGGTAATCCTGGTGAGGGTCCCATACACTGGAACCATACTCTAGTTGGGGTCTTACCAGAGACTTATATGCCCTCTCCTTTACATCCTTACTACAACCCCTAAACACCCTCATAACCATGTGCAGAGATCTGTACCCTTTATTTACAATCCCATTTATGTGATTACCCCAATGAAGATCTTTCCTTATATTAACACCTAGATACTTACAATGATCCCCAAAAGGAACTTTCACCCCATCAACGCAGTAATTAAAACTGAGAGGACTTTTCCTACTTGTAAAACTCACGACCAAACTTTTAACCCCGTTTATCAACATACCATTGCCTGCTGTCCATCTCACAATATTTTCGAGGTCACGTTGCAGTTGCTCACAATCTTGTAACTTATTTATCACTCTATAGAGAATAACATCATCCGCAAAAAGCCTTACCTCCGATTCCACTCCTTTACTCATATCATTTATATATATAAGAAAACATAAAGGTCCGATAATACTGCCTTGAGGAATTCCCCTCTTAATTATTACAGGGTCAGATAAAGCTTCACCTACTCTAATTCTCTGAGATCTATTTTCTAGAAATATAGCAACCCATTCAGTCACTCTTTTGTCTAGTTCAATTGCACTCATTTTTGCCAGTAGTCTCCCATGATCCACCCTATCAGATGCTTTAGACAGGTCAATCGCAATACAGTCCATTTGACCTCCTGAATCCAAGATATCTGCTATATCTTGCTGGAATCCTACAAGTTGAGCTTCAGTGAAATAACCTTTCTAAAACCGAATTGCCTTCTATCGAACCAGTTATTAATTTCACAAACATGTCTAATATAATCAGAAAGAATGCCTTCCCAAAGCTTACATACAATGCATGTCAAACTTACTGGCCTGTAATTTTCAGCTTTATGTCTATCACCCTTTCCTTTATACACAGGGGCAACTATAGCAACTCTCCATTCATCTGGTATAGCTCCTCTGACCAAACAATAATCAAATAAGTACTTCAGATATGGTACTATATCCCAACCCATTGTCTTTAGTATATCCCCAGAAATCTGATCAATTCCAGTCGCTTTTCTAGTTTTTAACTTTTGTATCTTATTGTAAATCTCATTGTTATCATATGTAAATTTTATTACTTCTTTGGCCTTAGTCTCCTCCTCTATCTAGACATTATCCTTGTAACCAACAATCTTTGCATACTGCTGACTGAATACTTCTGCCTTTTGAAGATCCTCACATACACACTCCCCTCGTTCATTAATTATTCCTGGAATGTCCTTCTTGGAACCTGTTTCTGCCTTAAAATACCTATACATACCCTTCCATTTTTCACTAAAATTTGTATGACAGCCAATTATGCTTGCCATCATATTATCCTTAGCTGCCTTCTTTGCTAGATTCAATTTTCTAGTAAGTTCCTTCAATTTCTCCTTACTTCCACAGCCATTTCTAACTCTATTTCTTTCCAGTCTGCACCTCCTTCTTAGTCTCTTTATTTCTCTATTATAATAAGGTGGGTCTTTACGATTCCTTACCACCCTTAATGGTACAAACCTGTTTTCGCATTCCTCAACAATTTCTTTAAACCCATCCCAGAGTCTGTTTACATTTATATTTACCGTTTTCCACCGATCATAGCTACTTTTTAGAAACTGCCTCATGCCTGCTTTATCAGCCATATGGTACTGCCTAACAGTCCTACTTTTATGACCTTCCTTTCTATCACATTTATTTTTAACTACCACAAAAACAGCTTCATGATCACTAATACCATCTATTACTTCAGTTTCCCTATAGAGCTCATCTGGTTTTATCAGCACGACATCCAGGATATTTTTCCCTCTGGTTGGTTCCATCACTTTCTGAATCAGCTGTCCTTGCCATATTAACTTATTTGCCATTTGTTGGTCATGCTTTCTGTCGTTCGCATTTCCTTCCCAATTGACATCTGGCAAATTCAGATCTCCCGCTACAATCACATTTCTTTCCATGTCGTTTCCCACATAGCTGACTATCCTATCAAATAATTCTGAATCCGCGTCAGTGCTACCCTTTCCCGATCTGTACACTCCAAATATATCAAGTTGCCTATTATCTTTAGAAATGAGCCTTACACCTAGAATTCATGTGTCTCATCTTTAACTTTTTCGTAGCTTACAAATTCTTCTTTCACCAGAATGAACACTCCGCCTCCCACCCTTCCTATCCTATCTCTACGATACACACTCCAGTGCCGTGAGAAAATTTTTGCATCCATTATATCATTTCTCAGCCATGATTCAACTCCTATTACAATATCTGGTGAATATATATCTATTAAATTACTTAATTCTATTCCTTTCCTTACAATACTTCTACAGTTCAACACTAACAATTTTATGTCATCCCTACTTGATTTCCAGTTCCCTGTTCCCTTATCACCGCTCCCTAGGCCATCCCGTTTCCCTGAATGTACCTCCCTATTACCCTTACAAACAAATTTCCTAACTTATACGTACCACTGCGGTTTAAATGAAGGCCATCTGAGCGCAGATACCTATCTCCTACCCACCCATTTGGATCTAGAAATTTCACTCCCAGTTTCCCACATACCCACTCCATAGTCTCATTTAAATCCCCAATCACCCTCCAGTCAGTATCCCTTCTACACAGTATTCCACTAATAACAATCTCCGCTTTCTTAAACTTCACCCGTGCTGCATTTACCAGATCCCACACATCTCCAACTATGTTGGTACTTATATCAGCTTGCCTTACGTTGTTGGTACCAACGTGAAACACTACCACCTTCTCCTTCCCCTCCTCTCTCTCTTCTACTTTCCTCAACATCTGCCTCAACCTAATTCCTGGATAACACTCTACCCTGGTACCCTTTCCTCCACACACTTTCCCCACGTGTCTAACGATGGAATCTCCCATGACCAGAGCCTCAACCCTACCCACCTCGTTTGATCCCCTCCCCTCCTGGTCAGCCCTATCTTTCCTGATAACTGCAGAAGCTACTTCCTCCTCCCTTTTCTCCTTCCCATGACCCTGTTCCACCTGTCTTTTCCTATCACCTACTCTACATTTTCCTTTCCTACCTTTTCCCTTCCTCCTACTCCCACACATCTCAGCAACAGTTCCCTGTCCCTCATCTTCCCTCTGTTGTTCTACCTGGAGTGACTCGTACCGATTTTGCACAGACACCTGTCCTGAATTCTGATCCTGAATAGAGCTCTTAGCCTGCAATCTCCTTCCCCTTAGAACATTAGACCACCTGTCTTCTACAACTCCTCCCTTTCCTTCCCCTCCCTCTTGTACACCTACTGTAACCTGTACGTTGTTTGAGGGAGTCCTATCTTCCTTCCTGTCTTCTGTGAGAATCCTAATTATCTCCCTCAAACTTTCCAACTCCTCCCTCATACCCCTCAATGCCTCGCCACACTTTAGTTGGCACCACTTCAGAAGGCCTGCACCCCTGTGGTTGAGGCCATTTTTAATATTTTATTTGCAAAATTACCACTGAGGATCATGCTACAATTTAATTTTTTCTTTGTCGGATGTTTCCTCTTCATCCAGTACTCCTTCATATGGATGCTATGCTGTTTGTTCTGTTCATCCGTCCAGGCTCTTCCAGTCTTTGCAGTACTTTCAACTTGAAACCCTTCCAGATTTTGAATCATGGTCCAAAATGTTCTCCTGTCTAACATCTGAACTTCCTCGATGTTGGACTTGTCTAGATCTTCACAGACTTCCTCAATCCAGGCCATCATTGTCTTCTTGTTCCACAGGTAGTTGAATAATTTTTTGGTTAGTCTGGTTTTGTCCATTCTGTAAAAATGTCTGAGAAATGATAACCTTCTCTTTTTCACAGTCTCTGAAATTTTCTTCACATTTTTGTAGATTTCATTGTTTTCTAAAATTTCCAGCCAGTTTCCGTCTGGATTGGGCCCAAGATTTTCTGTATTATTCTTCTTTCTAGGATCTCCAGATTCTCCAATTTGTAATTCTTCGAGAGGCATTCACTGGCATACAGGCATTCTGTTTTTACTACAGTGTTGTAATGCCTTATTTTGGCATTCCATGAGATTCATTTCTTGTTGTAGATGTTTTTAGTTAGTCTGTAAGCTCTTTCTATTTTTAACATGCGATCATTTACAGCAGCTTTCTCTAGTCCGTTCTCTTGTATAATTTCACCAAGGTATTTGAAAATTTTAACCCTCTGAATCTGTCCAATCTCTCTTTCAAGTAATTGTGGTCCATGTTTGTCATTCATGATGAACTTGGTCTTCTCTTTTGAGATCCTAAGTCCCGTCTTGCTAGCGATCTTTTCTAGGAGGTTGATCTGTATAGGCACTTCCTCTAGGTTTTCTGAAAGTATCGCAAAATCATCAGCGAAAGACAAGCAGCTGACTTTGATTCCTCCTGATTTTCTTCCTAAGCAAATCAGGGTTATCCCCTCATTTTCAAGTTCGGAATTCCAAATTCTCACACTCTCTCCAGGACACAGTTGAATAGTAGTGGTGATAATCCATCACCTTGTCAGACACCTGTCTTAATTTCAAATGACTGAGACAATTCTAAATATTAGTTATAAAATATTTTATTCCACCCATTCAATACTATACATTATTTGCAATGCCTATGCTTATATCATAATGCGTTGCTAGATACTAGTTTTGACCTCAATTTAGGCCATCAGCCTAAAATAATTACACTTTTCTATCAGATGTCCTGGAGCATTACCCTCTTATGAAGTAATAAAAACTAACAGAGTAAACTATATGTACATTGTGATAACATTCATTATAAAATGTGGTTGAATACATGAATGATATTAAAACAGATCATGATGCCGATGATTAGATAAAAACAGTCAATGAAAATGTCTAAGGTTAAAGTACAAAACCTTTTTCGATAGGACCAATAACAATGATATTTAAAAATTAAATTTTATGCATCTTCCTCTAAGGTACAATTTCATCCAGGGGGAATAAAATTGTTTATAGCTTAGACTGTAGTTTCTTATTCCCAGACCCTATATAGCGATTCTCATTATATTCTTTTAACCCATTTTCTCGTGGCTCGGCTTTGATGTGGACTTAGCAACACAAATGCAAATGCAAATTCATGAATATCTGTGCTATCAAAACCGGTACCGTAAATATATATATATAAGGCATAAATGATCGGAAATGTAATTATATATTACTTTAGTTTAGTAGTATTTATCGATAGGACCACTAATATAAATATTTGAGAATTACATTTTAGGTCTTCCCCTAAACTACCATTTCACTCAACGTGAATACAATGATTTATAGCCTAGATTGCAGTGGCTTATCTCCCGACTGTACATACCGATTTTCATTAAATTCTCTTCAGACGTTTTCTGGTGATGCGTGTGCATACATACATAACATGCATACATACATACATACATACATACAGACAGACAGACAGACAGACAGACAGACAGACAGACAGACAGACAGACAGACAGACAGACATTACGGAAAATTAAAAAGTGCATTTCCTTGTTACTATGGACATGGCCGATACACAAGTACCATTCTTTTCAGATTCTGAGCAATGTACAGACAAAACTCTTATTTTATATACACTGACTGACAGTGACAATGCAACACCAAGGAGGAGTGGTTCGAAAGGGATGAAAGTTGGGGAAAAAACAGAGACGGCACGGACGAATAATTGATGTTTATTTCAAACCGATATGCAGGTTACACAATGCGCACGGCATCGACTCAGTAGGATGTGGGACCACCGCGAGCGGCGATGCACGCAGAAACACGTCGAGGTACAGAGTCAATAAGAGTGCGGATGGTGTCCTGAGGGATGGATCTCCATTCTCTGTCAACCATTTGCCACAGTTGGTCGTCCGTACGAGGCTGGGGCAGAGTTTGCAAACGGCGTCCAATGAGATCCCACACGTGTTCGATTGGTGAGAGATCCGGAGAGTACGCTGGCCACGGAAGCATCTGTACACCTCGTAGAGCCTGTTGGGAGATGCGAGCAGTGTGTGGGCGGGCATTATCCTGCTGAAACAGAGCATTGGGCAGCCCCTGAAGGTACGGGAGTGCCACCGGCCGCAGCACATGCTGCACGTAGCGGTGGGCATTTAACGTGCCTTGAATACGCACTAGAAGTGACGTGGAATCATGCGCAATAGCGCCCCAAACCATGATGCCGCGTTGTCTAGCGGTAGGGCGCACCACAGTTACTGCCGGATTTGACCTTTCTCCACGCCGACGTCACACTCGTCTGCGGTGACTATCACTGACAGAACAGAAGCGTGACTCATCGGAGAACACGACGTTCCGCCATTCCCTCATCCAAGTCGCTCTAGCCCGGCACCATGCCAGGCGTGCACGTCTATGCTGTGGAGTCAATGGTAGTCTTCTGAGCGGACGCCGGGAGTGCAGGCCTCCTTCAACCAATCGACGGGAAATTGTTCTGGTCGATATTGGAACAGCCAGGGTGTCTTGCACATGCTGAAGAATGGCGGTTGACGTGGCGTGCGGGGCTGCCACCGCTTGGCGGCGGATGCGCCGATCCTCGCGTGCTGACGTCACTCGGGCTGCGCCTGGACTCCTCGCACGTGCCACATGTCCCTGCGCCAACCATCTTCGCCACAGGCGCTGCACCGTGGACACATCCCTATGGGTATCGGCTGCGATTTGACGAAGCGACCAACCTGCCCTTCTCAGCCCGATCACCATACCCCTCGTAAAGTCGTCTGTCTGCTGGAAATGCCTCCGTTGACGGCGGCCTGGCATTCTTAGCTATACACGTGTCCTGTGGCACACGACAACACGTTCTACAATGACTGTCGGCTGAGAAATCACGGTACGAAGTGGGCCATTCGCCAACGCCGTGTCCCTATTATCGTTCGCTACGTGCGCAGCACAGCGGCGTATTTCACATCATGAGCATACCTCAGTGACGTCAGTCTACCCTGCAATTGGCATAAAGTTCTGACCACTCCTTCTTGGTGTTGCATTTGCTCTGTCAGTCAGTGTATATAGATTTTTAGTCTCTACTAGCTAATGTACCCGTGCTATATTGTATACAGAATTCTAGGTTAGGTACTGTACACGTTGTGAGTTTGTATTCAATTGCATAGCCCTTAGCGTCAACCTAGAAATGTGACGGGGAAGTTACCAAACGTCTTTGTTTTTAATGTGAAGATTGGTTTAGGGATTTTTCCTTGTAATGGAAGGCCCTCTTACCTACCATCAGTCACAGTCAAGTTGGGGAGTTTTCATTATAAGGGCAGACTCTCGCTCGCCACCTGCCTTTTTACATCCTCAGAAAAACTTCCTTAGTGGTTTTTCCAACTGAAATGAACATAGGTCATTACAATGACATCAGTAGGAATGTCGCGATTAAAAGGAATGCTATCGTATGAAATACTCGGTCAAATGAAAACCACATATTTTCTCCCTTTAAACGAACAGTAGTACGCTGCCGATCCAACAGCCCAATGTTCCAGAGCTGGACACACCAGGCCGCACATAGCCGTGAGCCATGAACACTCTTTTATTGTCGGGGGGAGAGGGGGTCGGGGAGTGGAGAGTCGCAGGGCAAAGTCTATGCCCTCTTACTCATCTGTTTCCTAGGCGTACCCGATCAGTTGGAAAATCTCAATTCACTTCACGGCGGGGGCAAAAGCTATCTGACTTGGAGGCAAATTTTTCCTCCAAGCCAGAGGAAAAATCCTCTCTTGGCTGCTAATTTGGAATAAAATGAATGTAGAATTTAATGAAAGTGAAGAGGAAAAAGCTTTTCTTAAGAAACGGCTCATTTCAGGGTTGAATTTGGAGTTATTTAGTGCATTGTGGTGCTATAATTTGAAATGGGCCGAATTCTAATTCTAGACCAGGTATAGACCTCTACCATTATTCCGTTAATTGTGCACACTGATCAATCCAATCAGCACGTCAAGAGTAGGGATCGAACAGCTGAGATGCTATTGTGGGGAAAAAAACTACCTTTATTCTCGCTACTAAACACTCTTGAATACTTACAATGTCAATATGTACTTATTTAGATTTAGCAGCGTACAATGATTTGTAGTTCATCTTTGTAAAACAACAAAAGATCCCAATCTACTCTGACTGACAGCGACTGATTATGGACGCCCATCTAAGCAACTGTCATGCTGGTACGCAGATGCTTTTGTCAATTCTGAGGCAACAGTATTGGATTCTAGGAGGTAGACAAAAAATTAGAGCTGTTATTATGATTTGTAAACGTCAATCAATCAATCAATACTGATCTGCATTTAGGGCAGTCGGCCAAGTGGCAGATTCCCTATCTGTTGCTTTCCTAGCCTTTTCCTAAATGATTTCAAAGAAATTGGAAATTTATTGAACATCTCCCTTGGTAAATTATTCCAGTCCCTAACTCCCCTTACTATAAATGAATATTTGCCCCAGTTTGTCCTCTTGAATTCCAACTTTATCTTCATATTGTGATCTTTCCTACTTTTATAAACGCCTTTCAAACTTATTCGTCTACTAATGTCATTCCACGCCATCTCTCCACTGACAGTCGGAACATACCACTTAGTCGAGCAGCTCTTCTTCTTTCTGTCAATTCTTCCCAACCCAAACATTGCAACATTTTTGTAACGCTACTCTTTTGTCGGAAATCACCCAGAACAAATCGAGCTGCTTTTCTTTGGATTTTTTCCAGTTCTTGAATCAGGTAATCCTGGTGAGGGTCCCATACACTGGAACCATACTCTAGTTGGGGTCTTACCAGAGACTTATATGCCCTCTCCTTTACATCCTTACTACAACCCCTAAACACCCTCATAACCATGTGCAGAGATCTGTACCCTTTATTTTTTTCTAGGGGCTTTACGTCGCACCGACACAGATAGGTCTTATGGCGACGATGGGATAGGAAAGGCCTAGGAGTTGGAGGGAAGCGGCCGTAGCCTTAATTAAGGTACAGCCCCAGCATTTGCCTGGTGTGAAAATGGGAAACCACGGAAAAACATCTTCAGGGCTGCCGATAGTGGGATTCGAACCTACTATCTCCCGGATGCAAGCTCACAGCCACGCGCCTCTACGCGCACGGCCAACTCGCCCGGTGTACCCTTTATTTACAATCCCATTTATGTGATTACCCCAATGAAGATCTTTCCTTATATTAACACCTAGATACTTACAATGATCCCCAAAAGGAACTTTCACCCAATCAACGCAGTAATTAAAACTGAGAGGACTTTTCCTATTTGTGAAACTCACAACCTGACTTTTAACCCCGTTTATCAACATACCATTGCCTGCTGTCCATCTCACAACATTTTCGAGGTCACGTTGCAGTTGCTCACAATCTTGTAACTTATTTATCACTCTATAGAGAATAAAATCATCCGCAAAAAGCCTTACCTCTGAATCCACACCTTTACTCATATCATTTATATATATAAGAAAACATAAAGGTCCGATAATACTGCCTTGAGGAATTCCCCTCTTAATTATTACAGGGTCAGATAAAGCTTCACCTATTCTAATTCTCTGAGATCTATTTTCTAGAAATATAGCAACCCATTCAGTCACTCTTTTGTCTAGTCCAATTGCACTCATTTTTGCCAGTAGTCTCCCATGATCCACCCTATCAAATGCTTTAGACAGGTCAATCGCAATACAGTCCATTTGACCTCCAGAATCCAAGATATCTGCTATATCTTGCTGGAATCCTACAAGTTGAGCTTCAGTGGAATAATCTTTCCTAAAACCGAATTGCCTTCTATCGAACCAGTTATTAATTTCACAAACATGTCTAATATAATCAGAAAGAATGCCTTCCCAAAGCTTACATACAGTGCATGTCAAAATAACTGGCCTGTAATTTTCAGCTTTATGTCTATCACCCTTTCCTTTACACACAGGGGCTACTATAGCATCTCTCCATACATCTGCTATAGCTCCTCCGACCAAACAATAATCAAATAAGTACTCCAGATATGGTACTATATCCCAACCCAGTCTTTAGTATATCCCCAGAAATCTGTTCAATTCCAGCTGCTTTTCTAGTTTTCAACTTTTGTATCTTGTTGTAAATGTCATTGTTATCATATGTAAATTTTATTACTTCTTTGGCCTTAGTCTCCTCCTCTATCTCGACATTATCCTTGTAACCAACAATCTTTACATACTGCTGACTGAATACTTCTGCCTTTTGAAGATCCTCACATACACACTCCCCTTGTTCATTAATTATTCCTGGAATGTCCTTCTTGGAACCTGTTTCTGCCTTAAAATACCTATACATACCCTTCCATTTTTCACTAAAATTTGTATGACAGCCAATTATGCTTGCCATCATATTATCCTTAGCTGCCTTCTTTGCTAGATTCAATTTTCTAGTAAGTTCCTTCAATTTCTCCTTACTTCCACAGCCATTTCTAACTCTATTTCTTTCCAGTCTGCACCTCCTTCTTAGTCTCTTTATTTCTCTATTATAATAAGGTGGGTCTTTACCATTCCTTAACACCCTTAATGGTACAAACCTGTTTTCGCATTCCTCAACAATTTCTTTAAACCCATCCCAGAGTCTGTTTACATTTTTATTTACCGTTTTCCACCGATCATAGTTACTTTTTAGAAACTGCCTCATGCCTGCTTTATCAGCCATATGGTACTGCCTAACAGTCCTACTTTTATGACCTTCCTTTCTATCACATTTATTTTTAACTGCCACAAAAACAGCTTCATGATCACTAATACCATCTATTACTTCAGTTTTCCTATAGAGCTCATCTGGTTTTATCAGCACGACATCCAGGATATTTTTCCCTCTGGTTGATTCCATCACTTTCTGAATCAGCTGTCCTTACCATATTAACTTATTTGTCATTTGTTAGTCATGCTTCCTGTCGTTCGCATTTCCTTCCCAATTGACATCTGGCAAATTCAGATCTCCCGCTACAATCAAATTTCTTTCCATGTTGTTTCCCACATAACTGACTATCCTATCAAATAATTCCGAATCCACGTCAGTGCTACCCTTTCCCGATCTGTACACTCCAAATATATCAAGTTGCCTATTATCTTTAGAAATAAGCCTTACACCTAGAATTTCATGTGTCTCATCTCTAACTTTTTCGTAGCTTACAAATTCTTCTTTCACCAGAATGAATACTCCCCTTCCCACCCTTCCTATCCTATCTCTACGATACACACTCCAGTGCCGTGAGAAAATTTCTGCATCCGTTATATCATTTCTCAGCCATGATTCAACTCCTATTACAATATCTGGTAAATATATATCTATTAAATTACTTAATTCTATTCCTTTCCTTACAATACTTCAACAGTTCAACACTAACAATTGTATGTCATTCCCTACTTGATTTCCAGTTCCCTGTTCACAGTTCAAAGAGGTTGGCAGCTCATCCTTCACCATTACCTGAGAGTAGAGTGCGTGACGCAAGCATTTTAGAAGTTACTGGAGTTGATTTTGCTGGTCCTCTCTACATCAGAGCCGATGATGGAACCTCGAAGAAGGCATGGGTTTGCTTATTCACTTGCGGAGTTTACCGTGCAGTTCGATTGGAACTGGTGTCTTCGTTATCCACAGACAGCTTTCTACAAGCTTTCAGACGTTTCTGCAGCAAACAAGGAAGACCTGTCACTGTCTACAGTGACCAGGGAACACATTTTGTTGGGTTTAAGAACTCCTGTCACAAACTGGACTGGAATGCAATCTCACAATACAGTTCAGCGCGGAAGATAGATTGGCGTTTTAATCCTCCAGCTTCGCCATGGTGGGGAGGTTGGTGGGAACGACTAGTAGGAATGCTCAAAACTCTTCTCCGTCGAGTGCTTGGTCGATCATCTGTCAACTATGAAGAGATGCAGACAATCCTCTGTGACTGCGAAACCGTCATAAATTCTCGGTCATTAACCTATTTGTCTGACAACCCATCAGATCTGGTTGCTCTAACTCCAAACATGTTTCTACACGACATAGAAAAAGTAGAAGTACCTGAGTATGACCTGTTCGAAGCAACTGATCTTCGGAAAAGGCTGCAGTATCGCCATCAGCTGAAAAAGAATCTTAGAGAAAGATTTCGTACTGAGTATTTAGGTCAGTTGAAGTTACTGAGAAAATACCTTCCGTGTTGGCTCGTTTCCGACTGAAGAATGTGGGAGTTGTTGGAGACACAAGAAGAGCTTTTCTCCAGATCAGCATTTGCGAGAGAGACAGAAATTTTTTGAGATTCTTGTGGTTAGACAGAAATGGAAGTCTCAAGACATAGAGACATTGTCGTGTTGTATTTGGAGTCTCTCCAAGTCCTTTTCTATTAGAATCATGAATCAAACTTCACCTTGAAAGTACATTAGTACTGTGTGAGGAAGGGAAGTCACCATGGCCCAAGTCATTTGTGGATCTTCTTACCCATAGCTTGTATATTGATAATTGCCTTGCCAGTTTGGACGATGAAGAACAAGCTAAACAGTTTATTGATGTAGCTTCAGGTGTCATGAGGGAATGGCAATTTTGTCTTCGAGGGTGGGAGTTGACCGGAAGTAATGACGTTTCCGGACCTACCAATGTGTTAGGACTCTTATGGAACAAGTCCGACGATCCCCTAGCAGTCAACATAGATAACCTTTATTCGATTAGCTTCGAGAAAATAACAAAGAAAGTTATTTTGAGTGCTGTCCGTAGAATTTTTGATCCGGTGGGTGTCACATGTAGTGTAGCATTAATTTTGGTATTAATGCTACACTACATACAACGAATATATAAAAATGTAAGACTTTTATGTTTTATCCAGCCCCCTTTCTGAGAGCAGCACTTGAATAATTTTAAAACTCTTATTAAATAATGACTCTTCATCTCAAGATTAACTTCAGAAGACAAAAGTGTTGTGATAAGTTCTGCTATGTATCTAACTCCATGATAATAAAAGCGATTACTATTATTCCTCACAGTTAAGGAACGTCAGCTGGACTACTCCATCTCTCCGCAGTTTCATTTCACGACGTTATTTTGGTAGATATAATTGAAAGTAGCCTTTAGGATTAATCATTTTAACAGTATTAGTCATTGCAACATACTCCTTTATTCCCTAAATTAAGATAAATCGAAAATCGGAGTCACTATCAGAACGTCAGCTGGGCTACTCCATCTCTCCGTAGTTTAATTTCACGACATTTTTTCGGAAAATATCAACCTTTAGGATTAATCATTTTAACAGTATTAATCTATGTAACATTCTCCACAACTCTGAATTACGAAAAATCGGTAATCAAAGTCAATATCTCTTCCATAAAGAAGTATGCATTTCTACTGAAAATAATAAGTTAGGCCGCCAGCGCCACGTGTCGAGCTGTGTAACTACTCCGATTACAGTGCGTGCACCCGATTGTCAAGTCTGGTAACGAGCTATAGTAATCGCCACGTAAGGCCATACACTAAAAAGTAAATATCGCCACCCGATTCTTTTTTCTCTCTCATTTTTGTAATGGCTGATCACTGCTGCCAACCTGCCTAGTTACATATTAAACTCACCAGACATAACCATAACAGAGTAACTTCAATGTAAGTATCGATAATGAATGTTCCCCTAACCTAGTAAATGATAAAAGTTAAAATGAAATAAATCAAAATATTCATAATTAAGTCGGTTTCCACGCTCAATGAAGAATTAAGGAAATAAACACACTTCCTCACTCAAATTAACGTTGCATATTTCTGTCTTTATGGTGATGTACAGTAGGCGTACTACAACCATATTCTTGAAAAGAGAGGTGGGTTAAAAAACGATGCAATTTATTTAATAAATCTTTGCAGTGTGATTTCCGAAAGTTCCAGATATTACTCAATGCCTTTCCTTTCTTTTGCGCGGACGTTTCCTTCTCTCTACAATAACCAGTAAAGGAGAGATTATTAGGCATATATTCTGCTTGCAGGCTGGTTGGATCCTCAAATAGCACCACCAAAGGCTATGCAGTTATAGGGAAACTACAAAAACCAATGGCAGAGCCCAAATGAGGCGTACTGGGCAAGATGAGGAGTGAGGTAGTTTGCCATTGCTTTCCTCACTACTGCAGCACGACTGATCCTATGAACAACATCTTTCATAACACTCAGACACTAGTTGTGCCCGAAATGTCATTACTCAGCACCACCCATACCCCAGCAGCTTCCATATTGTCACAGCCATGGATGAGACTGGGACTTCGGTGGAAGCTACACTTTGCTCTGGCCTGTGCCAAGAGACGGATACAAAAATATTGCATCCATCAAGAAATGGCAACAGGCGGTCCAGAAAACAGGAACACTACTGTGCTAAGCTACGTAAAGGGAAATTAGGTCAGCTTTCAAGCTCACTGCGGAATTGAGAATAATAATTTTACTAGTTCTACTAACTACACCTATGGTTTTCATATACTCCGAGGTGCCAGTATTTCGTCCCGCAAGAGTTCTTTTATGTACCGGTAGATCTAGACATGAGGCTGGCGTATTTGAGCACTTTCAAATACCGCCGGACTCGAATCCGCCAGCCTGAGCTAGTCATACATTCTCTCCTTCACTCGCTTAAATTAATGTTAAACATTTCCTGCCTTTATTCTGATGTAGGCATTACTATAACTGCATTCTTAACGGGAAGGGGGAGGGAGAGAGAATATAGATTGCATAATTCATTGCAATTTCTGTAAGTTCAAGGACTTACCACATAGGACATATGTGTCCTTCCTTTATAAATAATGCTAATAGCTTTACATCCCACTAAGTACTTTTACGATTTTCGGAGACGCCGAGATGCCGGAATTTGGTCCAGCAAGAGTTCTTTTATGTGCCAGTAAATCTACGGAAATGAGACTGGTTTATTTCAGTACCTTGAAATACCAGCCGTCTGATGAGCCGCTCAGCCCGGTGTCCTTCCTTTTCCTTGGATGCTGTCCTCTTTCTTCAATGAACAGTAGGGGCTGGGGGGCATTTTTAACATATTTTCAGCTTACAAGTTGGTGTATCTCAAGCTTACAACATTAGGGAAAGCCCGGAAATGTACAGAAGCACTAATGACTCAAACAACATTAGCAGACTTTTACATATAACTTATTTTGGCTTAAATCACATGAAGACAGGTTGTAAGGCGAGAATGGGATAGGAAAGAGGGCTACGACTTAATAAGCGTAAAGCCACAGCACTAGCCTGAAATGAAAATGAGGGAAACAAGAACAAAAATATTCAGACCTGCCGCCTGTGGGGTTCGAATCCATCACCATCTACTGAAACCAAGCTAACAGCAATGTGATCAAACTGCACAGCCAGTTCACTCAGTTTCCTATGACGCGTAATAGGCCTACCACATGGGCGACCCACTTACCTGTATATGTATCTTCAGTTCTTCAATTATACATGTATTCAAGAACATTATGCACCTTAACGAAAGATACTTCCCTAGTCGGTTGTCTGATTGGTACACGTATAACAAATATATTTGGGAAGAAATACTTTTATTTCATATTTATATCATAAAGAAGTCATGTTGTCATAGCAAAAACAATATGCAACGAAGAAATGAATCCAAAGAGTTAATCATAATTTACTGTATTAAATATTAGTTTATTTAGTTGTTAAGGGATATGTAGTAGTAATAATAATAATAACAACAAAAGTGTGCAATAAGGAAAAAGGAAATAAATACAACTAATATTAATAAAATTTACAAACATCAAGAGCCATTCCATGGTCACTGAATTACAAAGCAGGGGTATGAATAAACAAACATAATAAACATGAATACTAATATTTAAAAAGCAAAACGCAAAGTCATCTCCGTACAAACCATGAAGGCCATTGGAAGGGTGGAAGGTAAACGCTTCCACTATCCATAACGTTGGCCCTTGGTGGGGTAGAGTGGTTAGCTCTACGCACGACCACCTTTGCCCCCCAGTAGTTAACCTGGTAGTCATTTATCATACGCGAAACAGTCCTTCCAAATTACGTTAAACCCTTGTCACTCATATTATTATTATTATTATTATTATTATTATTATTATTATTATTATTATTATTATTATTATTATTATTATTAATAATAATAATAATAAATACATTGCAAATGGGAAATATCCCGGTGGCAATTATCACTTACAGTAATGTAATAATAAAGTAAAGTTAACATACTTACCCAAGAACAAACAAACAAACAAACAAACAAACAAACAAACAAACAAACATGCAAACAACAAGAGTACAAGAAGCAGATATATGGAAAGAAAATATTACAATACTAGTTTAACATTCTAAATCCAGCATCGTCATATACAAATTCACACACAACTTAAGTATTTACAATGCTTAACACTACGGCTTGCAATACCACAGGTTAACCTTACTACTAGCTTAACATTTTAAGTGATAATAAAGTGAAGTTAAACCGTAATTACCCTACAGCAACAACATTACAACAAGCAAGAAACACTACTAATTTAACTTTCTAAATCCAGCGTCATTATATACACATTCGCACACAACTTAAGTATTTCCAGTACTTAACACTACAAATTACAATACTATAGACTGAACTTACTATTAGCTTAACAGTGGAAGTGATAATAAAGTTAAAACATACTACCTAACAACTACAACAACTCAAGTACGAAAAGGAATTCCATGGAAAAAATATATTACTAGAAATACTACTAGTTTAACATTGTAAATCCAGCATCATGTACAGTTTCATACACAACTAAATTTCCAATACTTAACACTATGGCTTACAAAACTATAGGTTGAGCTTACTACTAGCTTAACGTTACAAGTGATAATAAAGTAAAGTTAAAAACATCGTTAATTACCCAACAGCAACAACAACTACTACTAAAAACATGAGTAGAGCGAGCAATTTCCTGGAAAGAGAATACCACAAGAAAAACTTCCTAGTTTCACAATCTAAACCAAGCAGAAAATCACAAATTCAGCGCCCGTAATTTACAAATTTTACTTTTCACTTTACACAAGCACTAATGGTCTTCTTAAGATATTCTGATATTTTCAGTTGGTCCAACATCAAACCTGTGCCTTTTTTATGGGAATAAGTTCCTCTATAAGCTCTTCTCCTTGTTGTATTTCTCTTACTCCGCTTTTTAGATGCGAGGTCCAGACAATTCACGGGGTTGATCAGTACACGAGGTGACATGTTATGAGTAAACTGTATAAATAACAGCAGAAATATGCTTACACTTCATGGAAGTATTTTTATTCTTTCACCAAGCCCTCCCTCGCAACATTAACCTACGCTAACATGATATCATATTAGAGATAGGCCAAAAATATTTTTCTGAAGACAGCATTGTTGAATGTGTACATGAAAATGAATCTCGTTATCACCACAAATAATACACAAATTACTATGTTGCCTCTATCGTGAAATGGAAGAGTCTCTAGTGAACCAACGTTTTTTCTTATCATATTTGCAGTTATTCGCTCTGTTGCTATTTCCTGGCAACAGTTTTTTTGTAAATTTAATACATGACCACTTTCTTGACGTTTGGAATAATTTGGCCGATTGTTGCTGCATAAAACACTCTGAAATCCCACTGTTATTATTTAGTCGGCCATAGTAACGCGCTGTGAAACGACAGAGATATGTACGCGGTGATCGCATTACCTTACAATGTTCGCCACTCGCAGCGCAGCGGTGCATTTTTTCCAGCAACGCACGGAGCCTATAGCTAGAGCGACGCATGGAGTCGGCCGTGATAATGACACGGCCGACTGGATCCCTCGCTGCGCTCCTTAAGCCGGCCTTAACAATCGCTTGTGAAGCCCAGCATAAAGCTGTAATCACGGCCGACTTGATGCGTCGCTCTAGCTATAACTCCTTACCGGCCTTGACAATCGGGTCCACGCACTGTAATCGGAGTAGTTACACAGCTCGACACGTGGCGCTGGCGGCCGACCTATTTGTGGTAGAAATGCATACTTCTTTATGGAAAATATATTGACTTTGGTTGCCGATTTATCATAATTTAGAGCTATGGAGAATGTTACATGGGTTAATACTGTTAAAATGATTAATTTTAAAGGTTATTTTCGTTGATAGTTGCCAAAATGATGTGAAATGAAACTGCGGGGAGATGACTTAGTCCAGCTGACGTTCTGATATTGACTCTGATTGCCGATGTATCTTAATTTAGGGAATAAAATAGTATGTTACATTGACTAATATTGTTAAAATGATTAATCCTAAAGGCTACTTTCATTGATATGTGCCAAAACAACGTCGTGAAATGAAACTGCAGAGGATGGAGTAGTCCAACTGACGTTCCTTAATTGTGAGGAATAATAGTAATCGTTTTTATATCATGGCATTCAGATACATAGCAGAACTTACCACAATACTTTTGTCTTCTGATGTTAATATTAAGAGCCATTGTTCAATTAGAGTTTTAAAATTCTTCAAGCGCTGTGAGCTTGCATCCGGGAGATAGTGGGTTCGAACCCCACTGTCGGCAGCCCTGGAGATGGTTTTCCGTGGTTTCCCATTTTCACATCAGGCTGTACCTTAATTCCCACTGCTGGCCATTTCCTATTCCACCGGCGTCATAAGACTTATCTGTGTCGGTGCGACGTAAAACAAATAGTGAAAAAAGAAGAAGAATTTAAATAAAAATTCAGTGAGAGAAAAGTATTTTGAGTAAATAAATTGTAAACTGTTCTCTGCTCGATGATGATGATGATGCTTGTTGTGTGAAGGGGCCTAACATCTAGGTCATCGGCCCCATTGCTCAGGTAACAACACTTCATACGTTGGCCTTACCGTCATAGCAGTAGTGATTCTTACTTGTCAATGTTTAAATGTTAAAGTTCAGATTATCTTGGATAAAAATGTGTTGTATTGCTGTCACATGGCAAATACGACACCGCCTAAAGGATTATTCTATGAAGGAAAATTCATGGGTAAAAATATCTGATTAGCGTGATTAGCTGCCACTCCCGGAGGCCCGGGCTCGATTCCTCGCCCTGCCGAAATTTCGAAAGTGGTACGAAGGCTGGAACGGGTTCCACTCAGCCTTGGGAGGTCAACTGTGTAGAGGGTGGTATCGATTCCCACCTCAGACATCCTCGAAGTGGTTTTCCATAGTTTCCCACTTCTCCAAGCAAATGCCGGGATGGTAACTAACTTAAGGCCATGGCTGCTTCCTTCCCTCTTCCTTGGCTATGCCTTCCAATCTTCCCATCCCCAACACAAGACCCCTGTTCAGCATAGAAGTTGCGGCCGCCTGGACGAGGTTCTGGTCATCCTTCCCAGTTGTATCCCCGACCCGTAGTCTCACGCTCCAGGATACTACCCTTGAGGTGGTAGAGGTGGGATCCTTCACTGAGTCCGAGAGAAAAGTCAACGCTGGAGGGGTAAACAGAGTAAGAAAAAAAAGAAAGAACGAAGATAAATACCCGACATAGAAACGGAAAACTAAGACGAGAGTGTTACCTGCTTTTAGCCACTCCGTAGTTTTGTCCTGGTCTACAGAGAATTCGTGAAATGATAGTGTCCCTTTGCTTTTTCCTGTTCGGAATACAAAAAAGGCACACACTCTCGTCTCGTCTTAGTTTTCGAATATTTCTTAACACAGTTAAAGAAAAGCAAATCAACACACGATTAAAAAAGGAATTAGTACATAAATTAAAATCCTTGTTCAGGACGAAGTTACAGCGAGAAATCTCTTTGTTCTTGTTTCCATAGAATTTCTGCTCGAAGTACGAAAAGGTGCACAAGAATGTTTCAAATTCCAAGATTTGTAAACACAATTTAAAAAATATAATCACCACACTACCCAATAAAAAATAAACTCACTAGCGCATAACTATCAGATCTCATTATCAAGCCAACAAGCACCTCATTGCGAACACATTGCCAACATTTACGACAGCAAAACCAAAAAATAAAACTGGAAATGCGGCAATTTGCGGTATACAGCTTCCTGTCAGTGGGTAGACTAGTAGGCCAGCGCTCCAACGGCATTATGGTGAAACTTTCCAATTACAGCTTTATGCTGGGCTTCACGAGCGATTGTCAAGGCCGGTATAAGGAGCGCAGCGAGGTATCCAGTCGGCCGTGCTGTAATTGGAAAGTTTCACCATAATGCCGCTGGAGCGCTGGCCTCCTAGTCACTGACAGGAAGCTGTATAAGGTAACTTAGGGAGATACCGACATGAGGGAGAACTCGACACTTTTAAGCTTAGCGCCACTGGTAACCGCAGTACTCTACAGGTCAAACTTGTAACTACATTTAATGGAGCCATATGGTTTTTGTGCTCATGGTCATCCTGTTATCTGAAGATTATCACTATAAATACAAGGCATATGAGCACTTGAAGGTGAGTAAGTGATATATGATTTAAAAGTAACTTGTTATAATATAATGAGTAGGTTGTGTAACGAAAAAGGTAGATATGCGATAATTTTAAGATACTGTTTGAGGTTAGGTGCACAAAGCAAGTTTTGGAGGAGCGGTTATGTCATTTCCAAATCGCCAAACCTTCAGCTTAGTAATTTCTGCCACCTCTTGCCTGCCAATGAAACTCGGGAAGATCTAGACACGACAAGCTGGGAGATCTCGACACCCTGAATCTCTAAACCTGGAAACGTTTTTGGGGACAGGGTTTAATGATGCATTAATACTACAGTTTTAGGTTTGTTCAGAGGAATGGAGTTAAAAATCATATTTATTAAACAAAAGGCGATGGTTGGAAATGACTGGGTTTTGCAAGAGCCTTCTACTATTTTCAGTGCTGATGAAACTAGTGTTCAGCTCATATTTAAGGCAGGGAAGATTATCGGTGAGAAAGGAAAGGAAAAGGTGTTTCACAGCACCACGGCAGAAAAGGGATCTACGTTAACAGTAATGGCGTGTGCTAATGCTGTTGGATATGCTATCCCACCCTTTGTTACAATGAAAGGGGTAAGATAAAGAGACAGTGGATCAGTTGTTAAAATGTCCGAATCAGTGTATATGACCACTGAGGTCTTTTCATTATTCCTTGATCACCTAAACCGTTACAAACTACGGGGCAGGATTCGGTTGATAATCAACGTAGACTCGACGCACTGCAAAGATCCGAATGTGCTTGATAAGGCATCAGCTTTAGGAACAGAGATGTGGTGCCCCCCTCCCCCCCCCCCCCACACTGCTCAACGCTGCCACCCGCCAAATGTGTCTTTCTTCAAGAGCTTCATACAATTGTACAATGAGCCCACCAAGAATTTTGCTCGCGCTCACCCGGGAAAAGGGATCACTAAAGATAATTTTGGAGACTTTCTAAAGCTGGCATAGGACAAGTCGGCAACGTCAGGAAATTTTACGGGCCGATTTCGCAAATGTGGCATTTATCCGTACAATCCCGATATCCTCCAAGACGACATATTTTAATATGACCTTGTGCTGGACGAAAATGGTTCAAATTATTTAAATGTTGGAGAAAATATTACTGTAGAATATAATACCAATAGTCCTACATTATCACAGGAACATGAAGGTTCACCTGCATTAACCCCTCTCAGTTGCTCAGTCCAGGAATTGTCTCCTGTTCCGATATTAAGACTCCCATCTGGAAAAGGAAGAGGAAAGAGAACGCAAGAAACTGCCACGGTGACTTGACAGGATTACCGGGAAAATTTTAAAAAGAGGAAACGCGAAAATGAAAAGAATCCTTCAAATCGAAGGACAACAATGACCTCGGCGCGTGCAATGTGTTCGCAATGAGGTGCTTGTTGGCTTGATATTGAGAGCTGATAGGTGTTGCGCTAGTGAGTTTACTTTTTATTGTGTAGTGTGGTGATTCTATTTTTTAAATTGTGTTTACAAATCTTGAAATTTTTGACATTAATGTGCGCCTTTTTGTGCTTCGAGCAGAAATTTTCCGCAAACAAGAACAAATGTAATGAGTGTAACTTCGTCCTAAACAAGAATTTTAATTTATGCGCTATTTCGTTTTTTTTAATGGTGTAGTGATTTGCTTTTTTTAAACTGTGTTTGGAAATATTCGAATATGTATTGCTGTGTGCCTATTTGTATTTCGAACAGGAAAACAAAAAACAAAGAGACACTATCATTTCACGAACTCTCTGTAGACCAGTACAAAACTACGGAGTGGCTCAAAGCAGTTAGTGTACCGGGCGGTACACCTCCGCGCCGCTAATTTAAAATTTGCGCCAGTTGAAACTCTCCTACTGGAGGAAGCCTGAACTTTAACTACAGTGCTAATTCTCAAGTTTTTCAGAAGATGTCACTACTTGTAAATTTTGAAGTTTCTGAACTGGGTCGTTTTCGATGTATTTTTGTTTTGCCTGTAGTAAGAAGTGTGAACATTCTCTTCTAGAGGACACTACTGAAGAACTACAATGGTGCACCCTAGTGCGAAGTGAAATAACTGTGTTTTTGGAGAAATTTTGAATTCATAAGTTTGTTCTTTGTTAAATTTCTTTCAGTCATTGTTTAAGTTGGCAATATTAACCCTTTCTTTCCCCTTGTTTTGAATTTACCAATCCCGAATTTCTCGAATTAATTTTCCACCAATAATGTGTTTCTTCTTCATCTTGTGTAGGGGTTCTCTTGGTTAGCCAATAAAATTCTTGTGGGTGGGTGTTCTCATTCTTGAAACGCCTCGAACTTTCCGCGAAAGTATATAAACTGCTGATTTTCGGGTCTCCGCGCCACTTCAGTAACATCTTTCAGTGTGTAAAGTACGTAGCAGGGGGCGGGAAGCGCCTCTTTTTCGGGCAGCAGTTCATCCACAAGGTAATGGCCGTTTAATAACTTCTTTTCTTGCTAGCTCAGCAGTTTAACTCTCGGGGCAGGTCCGAAGCCTTTTACCATGTAACTTTCCCTTAAAATGTAAAGACACTCGCTATCAATTCTATCTGTTTAAACTATAAATTGGGATAGAGAGTGCTTAACCCTCTCGAGTTCCCACTCATATTGCTTCGAGGTGAACTTATTTTCTCAACCGTTTCTTCTAGCGTAATGTAAATTGTCTTCTCATATAAGTCACCTCTTTAGTATGGGATTAGCCCTTGCATTAACGGCCTAGTGCCAAGTAGGTTTTAAACAAAAAGTATTAGGAGTGCAGCTTCGCCTCCTCTCAAACTGGTATTGTCGAGGCCATGTAATATTTCTGTTTCTTCACTTAATAGGCCTCAGTAGGTTGGGTATCTTTTTACCCCTGTGTCTATGTCCTTGGAGGACAGCTGGAAAGTCGAGTTTGGTGTGGCCTTTGATAGGCTTAAACTTTGAGAGCGGATTGCTCTTTTGAAATTGATTTTGGGTGCCTCGAGGAGGCTTTATTTTGTAATTGGGAGCAAGTGCTCCTGAACATGATTGGGGTCTTCTGCCCCTTGGTCGAAACTTGTTTTTGGCTAAAGTTGGGCTAACTGCTCAAGAATTGTGAGTCCGGGGCTCGAAGCCCAAATCTTGTGAATACCGTAATTGTACATTTGTTGCCTTGCTACTCTGTACCTGCCATTCTTGTTATTTCTTGATTTTGCTAAGAAAATATAACCTTGTTAAATTTTATCTTAACTTTAACTTCGTATTTTGAGACCTGTTCACCCCCGCACCTTCTTTCACCTCTGCAAATCCACGATACTCCGTAACAGTTAGCACTTTCATCTTAGGTTTCCGTTTCTATTTCGGGTATTTATCTTCTTCCTCCTTTCTTTCTTTCTTTCTTTCTTTCTTTCTTTCTTTCTTTCTTTCTTTCTTTCTTTCTCAATCTGTTTACCCCTCCAGGGTTGGATTTTCCCTCGGACTCAGCGAGGGATCCCTCACTACCACCTCAAGGGTAGTGTCCTGGAACGTGAGACTTCGGGTCGGGGGATACAACTGGAACGATGACCAGTACCTCGCTCAGGCGGCCGCAATTGCTATGCTGAACAGTGGACTTGTGTTGGGGTTGGGAAGATTGAAAGGGATAGACAATTAAGGGGGAAGGAAGCGCCCGTGGTTTTAAGTTAGGTACCATCCCCGCATTTGCATGGAGGAGAAGTGGGGAAACCATGGAACACCACTTCGACGATTGCTGAGGTGGGAATCGATATCCTCTCTACTCATTTGACCTCCCAAGGCTGAGTGGACCCCGTTCAAGCTCTCGTACAACTTTTCAAATTTCGTGGCAGAGCCGGGAATCGAACCAGGGCCTCCGGGGGTGGTAGCTAATCACGTTAATAAGATATGTTTTTACCCTTAATTTCCTTTAATTGAATAATCCTTTAGGCGGAGTCATATTTGCCCTATGACAGCAACACAACACATTTTTATCCAAGATAAACGGAACGTTAACATTTAAACACTGACAAGTAAGAACCTTTACTGTTATGACGGTAAGGCCAATGTATCAAGTGTTGTTACCTGAGCAATGAACAGTTTACAATGTATTTACTCAAAATACTTTTCTCTCACTGAATTTTTATATAAATTCTTCTTCTTCTGCTTTTTGCTGTTTGTTTTACGTCGCACCGATACAGATAGGTCTTATGGCGACGGCGGGATAGGAAAGGGCTAAGAGTGGAAAAGAATCAGCCGTGACCTTAACTGACGTACAGACTGATGTGAAAATATGAAACCACGGAAAACCACCTTCAGGGCTGCCGACAGTGGGGTTCGAACCCACTATCTCCCGGATGCAAGCTCACAGCTGCGCGTCCCTAACCGCACGGCCAACTCGACCGGTATTTAAAATTCTAGTGCAAGGTATTAATGAAATGCGTAGGTGGATCAAAAGGTTAGTTGCACTAACGCGCCGCAGCAGCACGTTGTGTGTCGCAAACGTGGGCACCGCGGAGAAAGGGACAGACACTGTCCACACTTCTGTTAGGCAGGTCGCTGTGGTGTCTCATCTAGTATTGTGTGAATAGCGGCCAAATGCAATGGCGCGTCAACTGGACGTTCACTGCAAATATGAGGTGCGTGCGACAATCCGATTCTTATGGGCCAAAAGGAAGAATTACACGGACATTCATCGTGAAATTAGTGCTGTGTATGGGGAACGGCCCATTTCCCGGCTAGGTATTGTAATGTTTTGTCAGCAATTCGAAGCCGTACAAACGGATATCACGGATGTCACCATCGCAAAGGCAGGCCCGCAACGTCTAGGACCCGTGCAAAGGTCAACAGTGTGAATGCGATCATTAGACAGAACCGAAGCATTAAACTGATAGAATCGCGACGCAGCTGAACATGTCGTATGGCAGTGTGTTCGCTATTGTTCACGAGGACCTTGGATATCGTAAACTGTGTCAAAGATGGGTCCCACGTCTTCTCACCGATGATCACAAGGGACAACGTTTCCAATCTTCCCTGGCATTTTTGCAACGCTATGCCACAGACGGCAACGGGTTTCTGTGGCGAATCGTCACAGGCGACGAAACGTGGGTCCACCACTCCACCCCCGAAACGAAGCGAACATCAAAGGAATGGGTGCACCCCTCATCACCACAACGAAAGAAGGCCAAGGTTCAACCTTCAGCCGGTAAGGTTATGGCGACAGTGTTCTTTGAAATAGAGGGTTTGCTGCACGTGGAATTCATGCCGAAAGGAACGACGATCAACGCGGCGTATTGTCAAACGTTGCACCGTTTGCGTAAAGCGATTAAAGAGAAGCGCCGGGGGAAGTTGAGCGCCGGTGTGATTTTGTTGCACGATAATGCAACACCTCACAAGCCCCGTCAAACGAGAGATTTGCTGCAGCGTTTCAAGTGAGAGGTCTGGCAACATCCACCCTACAGTCCCGATCTAGCGCTATGTGACTTTCATCTGTTCGGTAAGCTCAAAACGGAGCTCGGTGGTCGACGTTTCCAGATCGATGAGGAGGTGAAGGCCGCTGTCTCCGAGTGGTTGCAGAACGCTGGAGGAAATTTCTATGCATCCGGCACCGACAAGTTGGTTGTGCGTTCGCAGAAATGTTTGGAGTCTCTTGGAAACTATGTGGAAAAGTGACGTTACAGTGTATGTCGTTATAGTCGTGTTGTTGTATAGGTGGTGTAATGAATGGCCATAACTGGGAAGTGCAACTTATATTCTGATCTGCCCTCGTATAATCTGAAACTATATATATTGAAACTGAAATTTAAACATGTTTGAGTCAAAATATTTATCTTATCCATACAACGAATATCGAAAAAAGTAAGCATTTTATATTTCTGAGAGCAGCACTTGAAGAATTTTAAAACTCTAATTTAACAATGACTCCTAATCTCAAGATTAACATCAGAAGATAAAAGTATTGTGGTAAGTTCTGCTATGTATCTAAATGCCATGATAATAAAAGCGATTACTATTATTCCTCACAGTTAAGGAACGTCAGTTGGGCTACTCCGTCTCACCACAGTTTCATTTCACGACTTTATTTTGGCAAATATCAACGATAACCTGTAGGACTAATCATTTTAACAGTATTAACCTATGTAACATTCTCCATAACTCTAAATTGCGATAAATCGGCAATCAAAGTCAACATATTTTCCATTAAAAAAGGATGCATTCCTACCGCAAATAGTTAGGCCACCAGCGCCACGTGTCGAGCTGTGTAACTACTCCGATTACAGTGCGTGGAACCGATTGTCAAGGCCGGTAAGGAGCTAGCTAGAGCGACTCATCAAGTCGGCTGTGATAATAGCTATGGAGTTGTTTCTCTTCCCGGTAGATGGGGTAGTGTGCATTTCACTATTATCAGTTTCTGCCTGTAGTTTGTAACTCCTGGTGGAAGCTTCATGAGTGTGTCTGACAGATGTCGCAGCTTGTCCTGCATGGTAGCTTTTATTTCTGTTGTCGCCACTAGGTTTCATGTGGTGCATGGTTTTTGCCGTAAATGGTGCTGTGTGGTAGATTTCGGGAATCACGGCCGACTTGATGGCCGCTCTAGCCAGATTCTTGGATCCCTCGCTGCGCTCCTTGTACCAGCCTTGACAATCGGTTGTGAACTCCAGCATAAAGCTGTAATTGGAAAGTTTCACCATAATGCCGCTGAAGCGCTGGTCTCCTAGTCACTGACAGGAAGCTGTATACCTCAAATGACCGCTTTTCCAGTTTGTTTTGCTGTTGTAAATTTTGACAATGTGTTCGCAATGAGGTGTCTGTTGGCTTGATATTGAGAGCTGACAGGTATGCGCTAATCAGGTTATTTTTTTTATTGTGTAGTGTGGTGATTTGATTTTTTAAACTGTGTTTACAAATCTTGGAATATGTGATATTATTGTGAGCCTTCGAATTGAAATTTCGAACTGAAATTTTCTGCAAAAAAGAACATCTGTAATGTGTGGCTCAAAGTGATTTCTCGCCGTAATTTTAATTTATGCTCTCATTCTTTTTTTTAAATTGTGTACTGATTTACTTTTCTTTAACTGTGTTTGGAAATATTCGAATATGTATTGCTGTGTGCCTTTTTGCACTTCGAATAGGGAAAAAAGAGCAAAAGGACACTGTCATTTCATGAATTCTCTGTAGACAGGGACAAAACTACGGAGTGGCTCAAAGCAGTTAGCACTTTCATCATAGTTTTCCGTTTCTATTTCGGGTATTTGTCTTCTTTCTTTCTTAATCTGTTTATCCCTCCAGGGTTTTTTTCCCCTCGGACTCTGCGAGGCATACCACCTCTACCACCTCAACGGCAGTGTCCTGGTGTGTGAGACTTCGGGTCACGGAATACAACTGGGGAGGATGACTAGTACCTCGCCCAGGCGGCTGGAACTGCTATGCTGAACAGGGGCCTTGTGTTGGGGATGGGAAGATTGGAAGGAGTGGACAAGGAAGAGGTAAGGAAGCGGCCGTGGCTAGCTAGCTTGGAGCGACGCATCAAGTCGGCCGTGCTCTCACACATTAGTTTCGGGCTTTCCCCTCCAATGCAAAATATACATTAGAGCCATCTAACGATCGAAGAAAAACCTTTCTCAGTATTTCAAAAGTTCTTAGTTCTTAGCTGCTATCAGAGATGGCCATAGAAGAGAAGGCGCACAAAACAAACAGGAAGGTAATGTACCTCTGGTATAATGTTATCCAAAGTTTTCGTTACCTTTGGTTTTGAAGTTTGCCATGTTTGATGATTTGAATTATTTAATTGTAAGTCTATGACTCGATTCTGTCCGGCCCTGCGGTGTAGGGGGCAACGCGTCCGCCTGTCACCCGGCGGCCCCGGGTTCGATTTCCGGCCAGGTCAGGGCTTTTTAATTGTAAATGATTAATATCCCTGGCCTGGGGACTGGGGGTTTGTGTCATTCTTAACGTTCCTTTACTCACATTCAACACTTTACACTTCCCTTGCTTAATAATGTGAGCGCGTAGTGGTATACGTCATTTGTAAAATGTGCTTGGTGGTTTGATTCTGCCTGTGATTTGAAACTATTCTATTTTCGCATATGTGGAATCAATTTAGTGCTCGTACCTACGGGATCTTGGTTTTACGTTTTATGTTGTCTACTGTACACACCTAATTTCCACGCAAAGGTTGATTTGTGGGGTGTTAAGATGTGGCGGAGGCAAAAGGTTATTTCTGTGAGATCATAATATTTTCGTGAAAGGTTTTCCTCGAATGAATTTACACTGCAGTTAAGTTTCCTGACTTGGGTGTCGAACATTTGACTTCCTGGATGTGTTATTATGTTGACCGTGGTGTATTTGGTAATCGCTAAGTGTTACCCCAGTCAATTAATTTGGTACTGCGGGTCTCTGAACGTGTCCCTGTGTGAAAAATCGACTCTGTGTGCATGTTCTTGACGCAAGAAGAAATAATAGATATACAATCCACACTGTATACACTTTTAAAGAAATATATTCAAAGTCCACATTAAAGAGTTTAATGTGGAGAGCTTTAAGTTTCTTACAGACGAATGTCCATCTCTTCCAACCTAGAGAGTGCCTCACGGATCACACGATGCATGTCCTCGATAGAACTAGCCAAAGCTCGCAGAGGGCATTCCTTCAGCATGTGCACGATGGTTTGCACTCAGCACCACAGTCACAAGCTGGAGAGTCTTTCCAGACCCACTGATGTAGAGCAGAAGCACTTCTTCCGACGTCGCAATGTATCCTGTTAAGTGTGGTCCAGGTGGAGGGAGGAAGGTTGAACCCAAGCAACTTTGTAGTAGGATATTTGATGTTGCCAATGCCGTGAGGGTGTGATTGAGACCATTCGCATTTCCGTGTTTGATCAGGTTTTAAATGTGAATTGACTAATTCCTTTGTCATCTTCAAGGCAGGTTTCCGTGATTTCAGTCTCGTTACGGCATTTTCATCTGTATCCTGATGTATTGGGAGGTAACTGTTCTTCATTGTCCTGGTCCACAGTCTAACAAGAGCGCTTTGCCGTCTGATGTGAGGAGACTGAATGTTCCTCAGTAATGGTAACCATTGAATAGAAGAAGAACGCAATGAACCAGATATAATTCTCATTGTTTGGTGCAGTGGGACATCAACCAGACTGGTGTGGGTGCTATTGAGCCATACAGAGGAGCAATATTCAGCTGGTGAAAATATTATTGCTAGAGCAGTTGTTCGTAATGAACATGTGAAGTACCAGCTAGTCTACCCAGAACGTCGTTAAGTTCAGCAGCCAGCTTGTCAAGATGGCGTCGGTAGGTTAACATTTAAGTACCCTTCACGTGTCCTCTGGGTGGTGCTAATAGAACAACAACCAATAAGATGCCGCTGTACTGCACTACTGGGCCTCACGTCCATGGCAATCGAGAAATCAAATTAAATAATTTCGGACTGCTCCCTGGTGTTGTATTATATTATCCTGGAAGAATGTTGATATTCAGAATTTGGGCAAACTGATCACAGTCAGTTATTCCTTTTAATCATTCTGAAGTTGTCAATACTCTGCGCCTAACAAATGTAATAAAACAAAGCGATTGCCCAATCATTTTTCCCCTATCTAATATCCTGTAGTCCAATCAAACGAGTTGTAACTAATCCTTCTAGAAACATCAGTCGAGCCTCTATTTAAGGACAAGGTTTCTGAGTTAAGGTATCCTGTGTGGATTGACTTGTGTGTTAACAGCATCTGAAGGGAAGATAAGGGTGACCCCCAAGGGGGAGTGGATGCGGGGAAGCAGCATAGACATTGTATATAGATAAGGTATGGCAGCAACGTACAATGTTTAATTGAAATAAACTTGCGTGTGAAATTCGGGAAAATTTTAGGGTTTCTGTTAGTATGTAACTGCTAGGTGGTCCGTCCGTTTTCTAAAGTCATGTACAGCTTTAAATTTCCAAGCGTGAATTCATGTAGTGAGTTTGATGTACCTGAAGGTTATTCCCTCATGGGAACTTGTAAACTATAAGGAAGCACGGGTGTGGTACCCTCGTTTAACTTCCTACCTGCTAAAAAGTCGGTGACTAAATTTTTCTAGCAGCTAAATTTGGGTTTTCCTCTTTCGGAATATAAATTTCTACCTTTACTTAGTCACAATATAGTATGGATTAGCCTCTGCTTCGTAGGGCTGTAAGCCGAATTAGGTAACGTAAGCATTTGTTCATCTAGTTTTTCGGCCTTGTAAATTTAACCTTCTGTCTTTCGTTACTCTATCGGGAGCCACGGTTTCTTTACTAAATGGTTTTTATTTGCCTTGTCGAATGTGCGATCTGAACTAATTACTTCAATATCGAAGTGTAAGGACTAGAGTTTACTTTGTATAATTGTGAAAGAGGTTTGAGCTTTGGTGCTCGTATAGAGCAGGGTAGTTTGAGCCGTTCTGCCCTTTCCTAATAATGACCTGTAAGCTTTGGAACTCCATTGTAAAACTTAATTAAGAGCTAATGCTCACATCCTGCTGACAAACGTATGGTATTAATTTGCCTTGGGCATTTGTTGTTGTTGCAGAATCCTCCTGCTCCCTCACTTTTGCTGGGTTACTATGTTTATCTCGTGGTGAAAAGAAATAAAATATAGTATTCTCAAATGATATCAGATTTCTTGAACTCTAATTTGTGCTTGCCCAGTCTCTTATGCTCATGTTGATTAACTTACGAGGCCCAAATCCAGAATTTATGAAATTTTGGAACTGCTTTCGAAATGAAAAATCCTGTAGGAGACTACATCTTTCCAAATTTGACGAATCTTGTGAAGACAGTGCTCTGTTTACCACATTCTTCTGCTCCAACAGAACGGGCATTTCTCCTGCTGTTACTATTAAAAAGACCAAATTGTCCGGCTCCATAACTAAATGGTTAGCGTGCTGCCTTTGGTCGCAGGGGCCCCGGGTTCGATTTCCGGCGTTGTCGCGAATTTTAACCATAATTGGTTAATTGGTTAATTTTATCGTCATCTCACCGCCATCACGACGCGCAGGTCGCTTACCGGTGTCAAATCAAAAGACCTGCATCTGGCGAGCCGAACTTGTCCTCGGACACTCCCGGCACTAAAGGTCATACGCCATTTCATTTCATTTCAGACAAAATTGAGAAACAAACTCCTATCCTGTATGTTGAATGGACTCCTTCTAACAAAGGAGAGACTAAAACACTCTTCTGCCAACAAGTTTCACATTTCAAAACAGTTTATTGCTTTGGCAATGTGTTCCAAGGATTAAGAGAAAATAAAAATGTGAAATGCAATGTGAAATTTTGGGTAGTGTACGAAAACAAAAGGCGCTTGTGTGTGTGTGTGTAGTACGAATGTTGAACTGAAATGCGTGAGAATATTCATAGTGTTCATATTCTAAACATAAATAAATAACTCTCAACTCGTAGTCAGGTTGTAACTGGAAATGTTAGGATGGTGATGATTTAATCTGCAACATTGCTGCTTCCCACCATATATATCTAAACCGTAAGTTCTCATAATTACAAATTTCTCATTTAATGTGTAATTTTGAAAGGTATACTTTGTTTTCTACACTGCCTTTATAGATAATCCTACTCCATTGTAAAAGTAGATTTAATACTTTTTCCATAATCTAGTGCATTTTAGGGGAAAATTTAGTACGAATTTATTTTTCCCTGTAGCAACCCTGGTTTGAGCTCAGTCAGAGAGCGAAACAGTTCTGTTCTGTAACAGCGCTCTGGACTGAGTGCTTCGGAGCACTAGAGTACTGTTGTGAGTGAACAGACGGAATGCGAATAATGCAGCGGAACGACGTGGGACAGTGGTGAAGTGTGAGTGCAAACTTTGTGAGACTGTGTGCGGTCGCTATTGTAGGCAGTGACAGTTACAAGCGTGGCCGTAGTGTAATCGTTTTAGTTTGAAGTGTCAGAGCGAATCTTGTATGTATGGCTGAACATTGAGAACAGAGAGAGAGAGAGAGAGAGAGAGAGAGAGAGAGGGGGGGGATTTAATTGAACTGAATTTATTGATGATTTACATGCCACTGAGGCTGAAAAGGCCCTTTATGTAGTGTCTTCGTATAATACAATACAGGTTTATGAACACACTAAGTATATTTTTATAACTTAATTTTAAAATATGAAATTAAACTTATAAATTTAAAATATAGATACCAAAGCCAGTAAAATCAAAGCAAACGTTATAGTATAAGTAAGAAAGCAAATAATTAAGCCTATTTATTATTTTAGACTACAAGAATCTAAAGAATATAAAACTAAAACAGAGAAACAATTTTCTTAAAAATGAACATATTTGTGATTGTTGGTCACAAAAATGTCTGATCTCAGCCCCTTGCGTACTCCTCCAGGAATACAGATGTTAAGGACTGCTTTATTTGGGTACAGTTAGTGTTATTTGTGAAACGATGAAGATTAAGGACGTTAAAGATGGTGTAGTGCAGACAAAGGATTTGTTATATTTAGTGCTACAATCAAGGGGAATTTGCTAGTTGCCACAGATAGGTAAGGGGAATTTGAAGGTTTATATGCATTATAAAGGTAGGATGGGGATCTTCAGTTTGAGAATTTTGTGGGTAACAACAGCTACTGAGATTTCCCGACGTTGATTAAAATATATTTTGAAACTCACAACGGTTACCTCTGGAGTCGGACTGTATTCACAAAACTTTGGGGGGTCTTTATGAAATTGTATGGCAGTTAATTTATCTGTTTCGTTTTCAGAACTTGTGCCTAAACTTATGCAACCCTACAAGAGAAAGAGAGAGAACGCTAACTGAATGACTGTGTGATTGTAGGCTATAGAAATTAGTGTTAGCTTTCCTTGCTATGATGTACCTTCAGGACACTGAAAGATCTAGTACTTAACCGAATCAGTATCACCCTCGAAGAGACGTTCATCTCACAACAAGCAGCCTTTAGTGCTGGCAAATCATGTTGTAGCCATATCCTGAATCTCACCCAACACATTGAGGATGGTTTTGAGCATGGTGAGGTAACTGCACTCACCTTTGTTGAATTAACAGCTGCATATGACACTGTGAATCATAGGAAGCTGTTGAAGAAAGTGTTTGATCTTACCAAGGACCACCAACTAACATATCTTATCAGCACTTTCCTTCAGAACAGAAGATTCCAAGTCTCGCTACAGGTGAGAGGAGTGAATGGGGAACGGCTTCCCCCAGAGCAATGTGCTGGCTCCAGTGCTGTATAACATCTACACAAATGATCAGCCGATTCCAGCAAGCACCAGGCTTTTCATCTATGCCGACGACACAGCGGTAGCTGCTCAGGGATCATCCTTTGAAGAAGTAGAAAGGAAGCTGACTTCAGCGATGGATGAACTCTCCAAGTACTTTGATGCCAACTATCTGAAGTCGAACCCCAGTGAAAGACAAGTGTGTGCGTTTCATGAAACAAGGAGGCGCGGCGACAGTTGAACATCACATGACGAGGGGAACGACTGAAACATTGCCCAACAACAATTTATCTAGGTATCACAATAGACCGTGGTCTAACGTACAGGCAGCAATGTCTGAACGCGAAACAGAAGGTCAGTGCTCGCAATGGCACACTAAGGAAGCTGATCGACAACACCTGTGTAGCCAGTCCGCACATCTTGAGGAGTTCTGCATTTGCGCTGTGTGTGTCTGCCGCTGAATAGGCCTCACCTGTGTAGAGCGCTTCAGTACATGCTAAGCAGGTTGATACTGCGGTCAACGATACTGCAAAGATAATCTCGGGATGCCTAAATCCAACGCTAGTGCAGAAACTGCACCCGATTATCGGAATAGCCCCACTCAACATCCGTAGGCCCACTGCTGCAGACGCCGAGAGAGCAAACCAGGAGAACGACATCCACTCCATGATCACCAAACTGCTAGGTATCGCCTCAGATCCCCCAGGAGCTTCCTTGCTAGGACTCTGCTGTTGGAGGGAACACCAGAGACAGCAGATGGAGGAGCTCACTGCCCACAGACATGTCACCAAAGTAAGAACTAGCTCCTGGCACCGACCTACCTTACCCTGTATGGAGGTCCCTCAACCGATTAAGGGTGGTTGTCCCTCGATACAAGACCAACCTGAAGAAATGGGGGATACTTCCAGCAAACGCAGATACCTAGTGTGAATGTCTTGCTCAACAAGACCCCAAACACCTACTCATCTGTCCCCTCCTGGACAACCCATGCACAGCACAAGATGCTTTTGAGGGAATAACAAGGACATCGCAGCTGCAGTTTTTTGAAAATTCTGATCGGACACGGAAATGAATGAATGAATGAGTGTTAGAGTAAACGCTACCAGTCTTGTATGTGTTTACCTGTTACCCACCCACGCGTTACAATATCTATATCAGGTGAGTCAAAATATGACCTCATTCAATGTTCTGTCCTTCAGGATAACTGAAATACAGGCCTCAGAAGTCATGAAAAATAAAATTATTCAACAAATTTAACGTGAGTGTTGCTACAGTTAATTTTATACCATGACGTAATTGCCTTCTGCCCGTACTCGAAAGAGTACGGAAAATGACACGTCACTGTACTGTGATTGCTTTCCGTAGTGTTTAATTAGAAATCGTATCTGACTGGTTGAACTCCGCTTCACAGTAATGTAAACACGGAAAGTCAAACGGATTATGAATGAACGAACACCAAACTCGATCCTGTTGAATTGTTTCTCTGCCTGATTGCAACACTATGGATCTATACCCATTCACACTCAAAATAGCGTCTCCACATTTCCAGCTCAAGTAACCTGCCTCCACACACTACTGACTAATGTCAAATACAGTAGAAACAATACGCGACACTTCCGGAGTTTGCCTTATTAAAATGGGAGACAATTCGCAAGTGGCGCTCCTAGTGGCGTGACCTGAAAATTCGCGCTAAATTCGAATACCAATGAAAATGTATATACGGAAATGGATAAATAAATTACGTCTAGAAAGAAAGTGTTGCTAAAATATTAACGTAAAAGTTGCTGAAGCAATTCTGGATACATGTATGAAGAATTGTTTAACAGGTTATTATTTAAAGACTGAAATTAGACATATAATCAAGATGTGAAATGGACTGCTGTGAAAGGGCTTGATCTTTCATTTATGCATTACTTTTTTAGCTTTAGCATTCCTGCCTGAACGTTCACGGATATATTTCTCTTTTTTTTCTCATTTAAAAGCATTGTACATCACATTAGGACACTTGTTAATAAAAATATCGGCACATTCCTTAAACATGTGATTCAATGAATTTACATTTAAGAGCTGGACAATTAATCCTTTTAACTTGAAGCCTACTAACAGAAAGAAAATCTATAAATTTAGCCGCAAAATCATTCAAAATTTCCCTATAAGCAATACTTGCTATTACATTAGGGTAAAGCAAATTTGCATCATCATCACATTTGTTAAATCACCCATATTTTCTTCATTGCTTGACAACGCATTACGGCATTCAAAATGGGGTAACTTGGAACACAACCAGTCACACACATATACATATGCATTTTCCTGAATTAAATCAAAACCCACAGATCACACCTACAACAATACATCGGTATTGAAGATTAACTGCTGCACTAATACAATAAAGTAAAATTATATTTTAAGCCAGTTAAAATATGAGTCGCTCAGGTCAGAAGTTTAGGAAGTAGGCCATCTATAAAAGTATCTTTATGACTGAAAGAATATATATGCAAACACAGTATTTACTTACTTTTCTTGTCACGAGAGAAACGGAAAAAGACTGCGAATCCTTCTGCACTTCATAGTTATTGCAGCCAAACGCAGCACATATCTTTCCACTCATATTGACAGGAGATATAAAGAAATGACACACGCTACTATTTACCTATGTGAACTTAATGCAAACCCATAAATAACTCCAAAAACTTCAACAACAAATACACGTGCTCTTATGACAGAATCAGTAACTCTCCGGTCATTCCGCTAGATAGAGCTCTAATCGGTGTCCATCGATATCTCGCTGAGTGACATGTATTGTCTCTACTGTATTTGCTAATGTATAGGTTAATCCATTTCCATCAGATAAATATCACATGCGTCACAGTATATAATAAAGATTGTATTACCTTCATTAATCCAGGTGCAGAGGAGCATGTGTACAACTCTGGTAGCTTAGTTGACTGCTTCAAATAACATTAATTTGTGTGTGTTATTACAACATAATCACATGTACACACCTCATACCTTTCATAGCAAAACACGAACAACATTTGTAATTAAATTAGTTTAATTATTTTACGTTACGAGTGAGATGTTTACAGAATTTCGAATTGAGTGACGTTCACTTATCACTTCAGTGGCTTCTGCGTACAATAGTTTACTTGATACTATGGTGAATTTAGTTTAAAATAACATTTTCCGTGGCAGTTGCGTTTTTATAAATATACTCGTGTCTTGATTATTGCCATTACAGGTGAGCTGCATACGACTGTTTATGCTCGACGATCATTATAACTCTATTTTCTTTTAAATATTCACAAATTTCTGTCGAGATGTCGCTTGACAGTTGAGTTTACTGAACAGAGCGCATGCACTGGGTTAGTGATTTTCCGTGAGTGGATCAGAGACCTTGACAATGTCATATGTTTTCAAAGCTTTGTTAGAAGGCTATCATAACCTAGCTTTATTTCAAATACAAATTGTTTATTGTACAGTTGGTGAAGTGAATGTGCCGTGTGGTTTTGGAATTTTGGAAGAAGAAGTTGCATTGATGTTAATATTTGTGTCCGACATGTTTGATTTTGCTATCGTTACCTGACTGGTCAAATAGTTGCATCATAATGAAACTCAGAACTCTGATTGGTGGAGAACCTGTATCATAATGAAAATATGAACTCTGATTGGTGGAGAATCTGTATCATAATGAAACTTGAACTATAATGAGCCTCATTAAAGTTCATTTTTCTGGCATATAATATTTATATTCGGCATCGTCGAGCATAAATAACTATTACATAATCTTAATTTTGAAGCTTTCTTACATCCTTTTCAAAAATTCAGTAATTTAAAAAAAGCTGAAGTTCATTTTTGCCGTATATTGTCCGTATTGAACGTGGATAGTCTCGTATATTAAAACGCCGCCTTTTAGGATTACTCGTGTAATTTAAACTTTTTTATCTGTAAACATCGCTTACAGAACTCAAATGGCTGGTTATGGGACATTTTTGCTTCCCAAGTCTTCTGAAATGAGCTCCATAACCAACGTGACTCATGCTGTATAATGGACAAGCTTGCACAAACTATGTTCAGATAATTTTGAATCTGAAGGTTAAAAAAAAAAAACTGTGAAAACTCGAAGCCAATTCGCTGGAACAAGCCTCTCAGAAGGGTTGTGATGCGGGCGAAGCAGGATTCATCTCGTACCAGACTTACCTTGGCGTAACTGGATCAGCACAACCAAGTACGTCAGCACCGTGGAGAGATACTGAAACATGGAAATAAGATAGGCCTGTGAATCTCAGATTTGGTTTTCCTTTTCACAATTTGCTTTACGTCGCACCGACACAGATAAGTCTTATGGCGACAGTGAAATAGAAAAGGGCTGAGAGTGGGAAGGAAGCGACCGTGGCCTTAATTAAGGTACAGACAAAGTATTTGCCTGGTGTGAAGATGGGAAACCACAGAAAACCATCTTCAGGACTGCCGACATTCGGGTTCGAACCCCGAATACTGGATACTGGCCTCATTTAAGCGACCACGGAGAACCATTTTGAGGGCTTCCGACACTGGTGTTCGAACCCACTATACACCGAATGCAAGCTCACAGCTAGGGGACCCTAACCGCACGGCCAACTTGCTGGGTAATTTATTTCCCACGCCATACCAGACCACCCACAGTATTACCAACATCTTGCTTCAATATAAAACCGGTCGGCAAATTTTCAATTCAAGTGAGGCAAAAGTAACTGTGCCAGGCTGAGTGCTCAGACGGTTGAGGCGCTGTCCTTCTGACCCCAACGTGGCAGGTTCGAACCTGGCTCAGTGGTCACCCTGTGTCAGTAGATTTACTGGCATGTAAATTAAGTCCAGCACCTCTGCGTCTCCGAAAACCGTAAGAAGTCGTTAGTGGAACGTAAAGCCAATAACGTTAATATTAAGAGTAACTGTAGTTACAGTGTATAATTAGCCTATTATTTCCTGGGTTGTAATTGCATGATATGTTACAGTTTTAGTAGAAATGTAGTTCATTACTTAACGATAATACGTTTCTTGTTATTTCTGTAAGCTATAAAAATGTGACACTGAAGATTTTGGTGCAACACCCAGCTTCAGATACCACCAGCCGCCACTGCTGTACATAATCTCTTCCTTCGAGAGAGTTGGCTGCGTGTTGTGAGTCACGAAGCTCTGAGCTTCCATTCGGGAAACATTGGGTTCGAGTTCCATTGTCGACAGCCGTGAAGATCTTTTTACGTGGTTACCCGTTTTCAAACGAGGAAAACCCCTTATAGGATTATGGCTAAGTATTTAGCCATTCTATATATTAGATTATACTGGCTACAGTTTACGCTGAATGGTGCATCTGAGGCAATGCGTAGTGACAATGTTAGAAGACATAATGAGATTTAAAAGGTAGTAGTGCATCGGTAGGAGAATATGGAGGTCAAGTTGGCTAAAAATTTAGCCACCATCCGTTTGGTACTGTTAAACGTGCATTTTCTTCACTACAATCGCTTTGAAAAGTGGCATATGGTCTACACATTCGTTACTCCAGCTGCAAAAATGTGTTTTTTGAATGCAAGCAATCGTAGTCCCACTACACTCTGTAAAGTCAACATCACCATTTCATAAGGCTGCACTTTTCGAGGAAAGGTCTACCTGTGAAAGGTCTTTCAAGAATATTTTCAACCACACACTGGCACATATTTCCAAATTGATATTCATGGCAATGACGACACCATCATAACTTAATCTATAGCAGATTTTAAAGAATGCACTTACTTACAGTTTCACCCGGTGATGCTTCGTGATTGTAAGTCATGGTTGTCACAAAAATAAACTTGGACTAATTATTTGTTTTTAACTTAAAAAGCCTAATCTAAACTGAATCAGCAAAATCACTTGCCTACTGAGTGTACGTGCATAAGAGGGAAAATATTCATCACGTCGTATAACACATGTTATATTCATGAAGAATGACACAGAACTTACGAAAACTTCATCTATAATCCAATAGGAACACCAAAAGAAATCAATATATACCACTATCACAGACAACCATTCGCGCTTAGCTCTGTGTTCATGCTGGGCAACCTAAATATTTTTCTGCGACTATCGGAAAACATACTCTACACGTGCCATCAACGAATTGCTCGGAAAAACTTTATACTGTACATGCCGAAATCCAAAAATAAAATATATTCTTCTATATTACATTTGATTTCATAAAGTGGCACTATTTTTACTAGCAAGACTATATACAAGTGGCTATACAGAATGTTGATACTTTTTTCTTGTAGTCTCTAGTGTGTGGTGCTGAGCACTTCGAATGAAAACCGACAACCTGTTTTCCAGTCAGTGACCGGGTCAGGGATGGAATGAATGAAGCTCCCATCTTTCGATGAGGTTAGGAATTGTACCGGCTGCCGAGGCCTGTCGCACTTCTGTGGGGCAATGATTAATAACTGACAGATGAAATGAAATGAAATGAAATGAAATGATAGTGGAGAGTGTTGCTGGAATGAAAGATGACAGGGAAAACCGGAGTACCCGGAGAAAAACCCATCCCGCCTACGCTTTGTTCAGCACAAGTCTTACATGAAGTGACCTGGATTTAAATCACGGAATCCAGCGGTGAAAGTCCGACGCACTGCCGCCTGAGCCACGGAGGATCGCTGAACACTTCGAATGTCAAGTGTTAAAACTAACATACCTTATCCAATTTAGCTGGCCTGTCGCCGTAAATTGCTGTCGGGGGAGGGCCCACAGCCCCGCCCCATTCCAAGGACATGGGAGCTTCAAGTGCATGCATCAACCAAGTGACTTAAATTTCGCTGGGGTAGCTCACTTTCGCGCCAGCAAGGAAACCCAGCTCGCTGGAGAAGCTGAACTGCGGTGGTGCAAGCGGATTGTCGAGACAGCTCTACTTGGCTTGGTTTAGATGTTCGCAGTTTTTTAAACTTTGTAATAAATCTTCTAAGGAATAATAAGAATACGTAAATACAAAGTTATTTACCCCAGCAGCGCACGCCAGTGCACGCCACTGGCTTTGAATCTGTGCCTTTGCTCTATGCGTCCGAATTATTGAGCTGTTTTTACGTGTGTATTATCGCCGAACATTCATCGAATATAAAAAGTCACAAATAGGCTGATCCACTACATATTTATTGTTTCATCGAAATATGATTTGACTTTGCAATGAATAGTTCGACGGTATGTAATCAATTACTTCATTTTGCTAAATGTGGTAACTTACGATTTTTTGTGAATTCACACTTGGGCAAATAATAAGGCACTAACTGGTGAATCAACCTTGATGTATTTCTGAAAAGGAATTTCAACCACGTAGATGATATTTTTAGTAATAAGAACTCTACTCTGATTGAGGAGCATGATCTCACATTTGCTTTCTCGGTATTTTCGTCTTTCGCGCAAAAATATTAAGTTAACAATGTAGGTGATCATATGCCTGTGAGAGGTGATAACAGACTCTGTGCTTGTGTTAGCACGAAAATGACTGAAAAGCGATCAAGTCTTGTCTCCTCAAAATGTGATGTCGCGTTCTCTTTGCTGTGATTTGTACCATTCCATACAAATTGAGATTGCATTGTTTGTGATACTTCAACAATCAACATTCTATTTTAACTTCGTTGTATTGCAAATTAAAATAAATAACACCCAATAATCTGTAATTGCAATGGTGGCTGAATAAATAGCACCATTCACATGCAAGGTACAGTGCGCTAGAATGAGGGTATCCAAATATACTCATGTTCATAAAAACCAGAACACCTTGAAAGACTAGAGATAGGAAGTTCATATTCACAGGACATATGCATTAGTATGTTCTGAAGAAATGATTAGTATTTGAACCATGTCGGCCATCAGATTCAAGGTCCATATTGTGCCTTTTTCAAGGCGTCCGATGCAGTATTCTTCTTGTTGGATTGATGCGCCGGCTGCTCCTGTAAAAAAATGACATCACATAATGCCTACCGCTCATGTAGACTCTTATCTTCTCAGGGATGGTCACGTCCGTCAGCTTTCCTCGGGGTTGACAAGCCACACACGATCGGGGGTGAGGAAATGAAAGACGAGGGGTCAACTAACTACTAAAATGACAGTACCCAGAGACTGAATTAAATTTAAATAATAAAAATGGTTTATTAACAAAATCGGCAAAATATGTAAATAAATGAAATTTAAAATGAAATGAAGTGAGGTTAAATTAAAATGCAATAAGGTTACTGGAAAATATTACAACTCAAAATCTCCTTAACCAAAAATAAAACATCTGCCTTGAATGAATTCGACTGAAGGTCAATAACATTTGAATAGGCCTAACACACATCACCATCGAACTGGTGCCTTTTATGTTCGAGACCCAACCACAACAGACTACTGGTCCACTAATATACAGCCTTTGAATAAGACACCATGAAATGCATTTAAATCAAAATCTCAAACAACTGGACTCGCGTAACATTAATTAATTAATTAATTAATTAATTACACAGATTTCAAAATGTGGATGTCCTAAGCTTGTTGACTCCAAGTTCAAATTAAGTTGAATACTACCCAACTGTAAAAACATTATTGTGTAAAATAACCATGGTTAATAAAGGAAAATCCATGAGCACGGTATCTCATTACCATATTATTTCTTAGCCACAAACTTAATAAACATTGCCTGAACCAAGAAGAGTTATCAAATCAAACGTTGATGAAGAACAGTTACTTATTTAGTTAATTTACACATTACTAGCTGTGATAGCCTGGACACTTTACAAAAATAGATCAAATTAGGCCAAAATACCTTAGTTTTACCTTATTAAATGAATTCGACCCTTTTTACAATATTAATTTTATTTACCTTGCCGCTGTCTGTATTTGCACAGAGAATGATTAAAATTATATGGCATCACCATCGATGGAGGCAGATTCCATCTTGTCTACTTATTTTACGGCACTTATGACACAGCTTTTTATCAAAGGTCGAACCATTTATCTAATTAAATTTTTGTAGTGGGGTTCAACGGTTCTTGTGATTTACGATGTCCTAGAGCATAAATGTTTACTTTGATTCTGGCTATGAACGATCTGTGGTCTTGCTAACCTAACACATGAATTTATTATTTACAAGATGTACATGACAATGGAGTAACCATAATGCTCCAAAAGAAAAGAAATAAATTCAAAATGACCTAACTACCCCTATCTTTTTTTTACATCAGTTTAATCATGAACAATCTTTCACGTACCTTCTGTCACTATAAAAAAATATTAGAACACGGTGACCAAAAATATCCACAAAAAAGAAAAGGAAGCGTTAAAGAAAAATCCCAACAATGGACGTGATCACATGCCTATCAAAATTTAAATAAAAATACGCACAAATCAAGATACAGAAAAATTGTAATCACGCAGGTTTTAAAGTAATAACTGGGTGGATTTGACAGCAATCTTGTGACATCAGACCTAAATGTCTGGGCATGACATCTCACAACTTTCAAGAATTCTAACTAAGAATATTACACGTATTCATGATTACAATTAACTTGCAAATTATACACATTGCTTGGTCAGTCTGTTCCATGTCTCAGCTCGGCCTTTGATTTGCATATTTCCGAGTGATATGTTCGTCCCTGGAAAATTTATAAATATGTAAGCCTTCTACCTACAAATGTCACATATATCGTCGAAGATTTAACTATGCTAGTTAAAATATTTACCTCTCAATTCACATTCATCTCATTATTCTCAAAGTGGCATTTATTTGCCAACTAGCTGATGTACCCGTGCTTCGCTACGGAATTCTGCATTGCATACGAAATTCTAGTGTACACGTTGTGAGTAAGATTGTATTAAATTGCATAGCTCTTAACATTACCCTAGGAACGCGACCGGGAAGTCACCGAACATCTTTTCTCATATGAAGACTGAGTTAGGGAATTTTCACTGTAATGGTAGACCCGCTTGTATACCATCAGTCACAATCGGGTTAGAGAGTTTTTATTATAATGGTAGACACTCACTCTCCACCTGACTTTTTACATCCTCAGAAATACTGTCTTAGTGGTTTTCAGAACTGAAATGAATATACATTACAATGACGTCAGTAGGAATGGCGCGATTAAAAGCAACGCTTTCATATGAAATACTCGATCAAATGAAACACCACATAGTTTCTCACTCTTAAAGAACAGGACTACACTGCCGATCTAACAGTCCAAAGTTTCAGAGCTGGAATGACCAAGCCGCAGACAGCCGTGATTCGTGAACACTCTTCGTCTTTTTTCGGCGGGGAGAGGGTCGAATAATGGAGACTCCCAGGGCATAAACTATGCCCTTTTACTAATCTGTTTCTTAGGAGTACCCGATGAGTAGGAAAATATCAATTCACTATACTGGCGGCGGAAAAATCTATCTGGCTTGGAGGCAAATTTTTCCTCCAAGCCAGAGGAGAAACCCCCTCTTCACTGATAATTTGGAATAAAATGAATACAGAATTGAATAAAAGTGAAGATGAAAAAGCTTTTCTTAAGAAATGGCTCTTTTCTCGGTTGAATTTTGAGTCATTTAGTGAATTGTGCTGCTATAATTTGGAATAGGCCTAAATTGTCATTCTACACAGGCCATACTACCACTACCACTACTAAGTCAGCTTCTGCCTTAAGTATGTACACTGCTCATTAAAAATAGCGCATCAGAATAGGGATCGAATAACTGGAATACTATGAAGAACCAGTGTGTTACGTACCAGCTGAATCAGAAAATGTACGAATCAGAGGATTTGCATGCTAAAGAAGAAAGTTTTCTAACTCCCCGGCTATTTCCCGCCAATATTCAGTCAGGCTATTATACTCGGTACACAGCAGTAATCCCGTCTGTCAGAGTCGAGAGGCAGCTTAAGAGACAAATAACATTGCAACAAACAATGGTCAATGTAGGCTAATGTTATTGTTGATCAATGTTATGCGCTTTCGATATTGTAGGCCTCCACATTTAGTTTTCTTCCGACTCAGAAATACCACTCTTATCATAGTCGGTACGATAAAACTGAGTAAGACACAAAGGATCGGAAATTGCATTCTCTGTAAGTTTTGTTATGTAGTACTTTTCGATAGGACCAAATACATAGTATTTAAAAATACAATTTTACGCGCCTTCCCCTAAACTACAATTTCATCCAGGGTGAATAAAATTGTTTATATCTTAGACTGTAGTTTCTTATTCCCAGACTCTATATACCGATTTTCATTAAAACTGTTAACCCATTTTCTCGTGGCTCGGCGTCGATATGGACTTAGCAACCAAAATGCGAATTCATGAATATCTGTGTTATCATAGCCGGTACGGTAAAAGGTATGACATAAATAGTCGGATATTTAATTCTGTATAACTTTGGTTATGTAGTATTTATCGATACGACCACTAATAATATAAATATTTGAGCATTAAATTTTAAGCCTTCCCCTAAACTACTATTTCATTTAGGGTGAATAAAATGATTTGTAGCCTAGATCATAGCGACTCATTATCCGACTTTGTATACCAGTTTTCAATAAGATAGGACCACTAATAACTTAAATATTTAAGAATTAAATTTTAGGCCTTCCCCTAAACTACCATTTCACTCAGCGTGAACGGGTGTATAGAGAATGGTTCATAGAGGGACGTAGAACACGACAGGATGGGTCTGGTCGCACCACCCAGACCAACCTTCGAGAAGACCAACACCTCATGTTTTAAGGGGAAGGAGATTGCAGGCTAAGGGCTCCATTCAGGATCAAAATTCAGGACAGGTGTCGATGAGAAATCGGTACGAGTCACTGCAGGTAGAACAACCGAGGGAAGATGAGGAACAGGGAACTGTTGCCGAGAAGTCTGGAAGTAGAAGAAAGGGAACAGGTAGGAAAGGGAAATGTGGAGTAGTGGATAGGAAAAGACAGGTGGAACAGGGTCATGGGTTGGAGAAAAGGGAGGAGGAAGTAGCTTCTGCAGTTGTCAGGAAAGATAGGACTGACCAGGAGGGGAGGGGATCAAATGAGGTGGGTATGGTTGAGGCTCTAGTCATGGGGGATTCTATCGTTAGACATGTCGGGAAAGTGTGTGGAGAAAGGGTACCAGGATAGAGTGTTATCCAGGAATTAGGTTAAGGCAGATGTTGAGGAAAGTAGAAAAGAAGGAGGAGGGAAAGGAGAATGTGGTAGTGTTTCGCGTTGGTACTAACAACGTAAGACAAGCAGGTATAAGTACAAACATAGTTGGGGATGTGTGGGATCTGGTTAATGCAGCACGGATGAAGTTCAAGGAAGCGGAGACTGTTATCAGTGGAATACTGTGTAGGAGGGATACTGACTGGAAGGTGATTGGGGATTTAAATGAGACTATGGAGTAGGTATGTGGGAAACTGGGAGTGAAATTTCTAGATCCTAATGGGTGGGTAGGAGATAGGGATCTGCGCTCAGATGGCCTTCACTTAAACCGCAGTGGTACATATAAGTTAGTAAATTTGTTTGGAAGGGTTATAGGGAGGTACATTCAGGGAAACAGGGTGCGCTAGGGAGCGTTGTTAAGGGAACAGGGAACTGGAAATCAAGTAGGGATGACATAAAATTGTTAGTGCTCAACTGTAGAAGTATTGTAAAGAAAGGAATAGAATTAAGTATTTTAATAGATAATAGAAGTTGAATCATGGCTGAAAAATGATATAATGGATGCAGAAATTTTCTCACGCAACTGAAGGGTGTATCGTAGAGATAGGATAGGAATGGTAGGAGGGGGACTATTCATTCTCGTGAAAGAAAAATAAGTAAGCTACGAAAAAGTTAAAGATGACAAGCACGAAATTCTAGGGGTAAGGCTCATATCTAAAGATAATAGACAACTTGATGTCTTTGGAGAGTACAGGCCAGGAAAGGGTAGCGCAGATGCTGATTCAGAATTATTTGATAAGATGATCAGCTATGTGGGAAACGATAAGGAACGTGATCGTAGCGGGTGATCTCAATTTACCAAATGTCGATTGGGAAGGTAATGCGAACGACAGGAAGCATGACCAACAAATGGCAAATAAGTTAATTTGGGAAGGGCACCTGATTCAGAAAGTGATGGAACCAACTTGAGGGAAGAATATTCTGGATGTGGTGCTGGTAAAGCCTGATGAGCTCTATAGAGAAACCGAAATAATAGATGGTATTAGTGATCACGAAGCTGTTTTTGAGGTAATTAAAAAAATGTGAAAGAAAGGAAGGTCTTAAAAGTAGGCCTGTTAGGCAATACCATATGGCTGATAAAACAGGCATGAGGGAGTTTTTAATAAGTACCTAACTATGATCGGTGGAAAACAGTAAATAAAAATGTAAACAGACTCTGGGATGGGTTTAAAGTAATTGTTGAGGAATGTAAAAATAGGTTTGTACCTTTAAAGATGGTAAGGAATGGTAAAGATCCACTATATTATAACAGGGAAGTAAAGAGTCTAAGAAGGAGGTGCAGATTGGAAAGAAATAGAGTTAGAAATGGCTGTGGAAGTAAGGAGAAATTGGAGGAACTTACTAGGAATTTGAATCTAGCAAAGAAGTCAGCTAAGGATAACATGATGGCAAGCATAATTGGTGGCCACACTAATTTTAGTGAAAAATGGAAGAGTATGTATAGGTACTTTAAGGCAGAAACAGGTTCCAAGAAGGACATTCCAGGAAAAATTAATGAACAACGGAAGTGTGTACGCAAGGATCTTCAAAAGGCAGAAGTATTCAGTCAGCAGTATGTAAAGATTGTCGGTTACAAGGATAATGTCCAGATAGAGGAGGTGACTAATACTAAAGAAGTATTAAAATTTACCTATGACAGCAATGACATTTACAGTAAGATACACAATTTGAAAACTAGAAAAGCAGCTGGAATTGATAATTTTTCTGGGGATATACTAAAGGCAATGGGTTGGGATATAGTACAATATCTGAAGTACTTGTTTGTTTATTGTTTACATGAAGGAACTTTGCCAACTGAATGGAGAGTTGCTATAGTAGCCCCTGTTTATAAAGGAAAGAGTGATAAACATAAACATAAAACATAAAGGCCAGTCAGTTTGACATGCATTGTATGTAAGCTTTGGTAAAGAATTATTTCTGATTACATTATACATGTTTGCAAAATTAATAACTGGTTTGATGGAAGGCAGTTTGGGTTTAGGAAAAGTTATTCCACTGAAGCTCAACTTGTAGGATTCCAGCAAGATATAGCAGATATCCTGGATTCAGGAGGTCAATTGGACTGTATTGCGATTGACTTATCTAAGGCATTTGATAGGGTAGATCATGGGAGACTACTGGCTAAAATGAGTCCAATTGGACTAGAAAAAAGAGTGACTGAATGGGTGACTCTGTTTCTAGAAATTTGAACTTAGAAAATTAGAGTACCGGTAGGTGAAGCTTTATCTGTCCCTGTAAAAATTAAGAGGGGAACTCCTCAAGGCAGTATTATTGGACCTTTACGTTTTCTTATATATATGAATGATATGTGTAAAGAAGTGGAATCAGAGATAAGGCTTTTCACAGATGATGTTATACTGTACACAGTAATAAATAAGTTACAAGATTGTGAGCAACTGCAAAATGACCTCGATAATGTTGTGAGATGGACAGTAGGCAATGGTATGATGATAAACGGGGATAAAAGTCAGGTTGTGAGTTTCACCAATAGGAAAAGTCCTCTCAGTTTTAACTACTGTGTTGATGGAGTGAAAGTTCCCTTTGGGGATCATTGTAAATACCTAGGTATTAATATAATGAAAGATCTTCATTGTGGTAATCACATAAATATGATTGTAAATAAAGGGTACAGCTCTCTGCACATGGTTATGAGAGTATTTAGGGGTTGTAGTAAGGATGTACAGGAGAGAGCATATTTGTCTCTGGTGAGACCCCAACTAGAGTATGGTTCCAGTGTATGGGACCCTTACCAGGATTACTTGATTCAGGAACTGGAACAAATCCAAAGAAAGGCAGCTCGATTTGTTCTGGGCGATTTCCGACAAAAGAGTAGCGTTACAAAAATGTTGCAAAGTTTGGGCTGGGAGGACTTGGGAGAAAGGAGACGAGCTGCTCGACTAAGTGATATGTTCCAAGCTGTCAGTAGAGAGATGGCGTGGGAGGACATCAGTAGACGAATAAGTTTGGATGGTGTCTTTAAAAGTAGGAAAGATCACAATATGAAGATAAAGTTGAATTCAAGAGGACAAATTGGGGCAAATATTCCTTTAGAGGAAGGGGAGTTAGGGATTGTAATAACTTACCAAGGGAGATGTTCAATAAATTTCCAATTTCTTTGCAATCATTTAAGAGAGGGCTAGGAAAACAACAGATAGGGAATCTGCCACCTGGGCGACTGCTCTAAATGCAGATCAGTAGGAAATGATTGATTGAATGGTATTGCAGGACAGATCTGCGTCCTCCTCGACTCTGGCGCAACAGTGGAACAGTGTAACACATCGTGCACTATCAGGGGTGACAGTCCGTCGTCGCTTATTACGGTCTGGGTTACCGGCGCGTCATCTGCTTCTCCGCCTACTTTTGACTAATGTCCATAAATATGCTAGACCGCAATGGTGTATGGAACGACGTCACTTGGGACAGGAATGGCAGTATATAGTGTTTTCGGACGAATCCAGGTTCTGTTTGTTTCAAAATGATGGCCACATTTTGGTTCGCCACAGACAGGGAGAGAGGCATCACATTGACTGCATTCGCACAAGACATACAGCGCCAACTCAAGGCCCTATAGTGTGGGGTGCTATTGGGTATAACCACAAATCACATTTGGTGCGTGTCCAGGGCACTGTGACCAGTTTGACCTACATGAATGACCTCCTGCAACCCATAATCATACCCTTTGTTTCACGACACCCCAGACGGCGTATTTCAGCAGGACAATGCGTGATCACACTTTGCTGCACGAACACGTGCCTTCTTGTTGTCACAGGATAACAGACTGTTGCCCTGGCCCGCCCGATCACCGGACTTGTCGCCAATCGATAATGTATGGGATATGGTGAAACGGCGAGTGCGGCGCTGTGACATAATTCCAACTAAAGATGAACTGTGGAACCAGGTGTATGCAACATGTTGGCCATACGCCAGGATGCCATTCGCGCGTTATACGCGTCGATACCATCACTCATGGAACAAGTTATCAGTACCTATGGAGGATCCAACGCCTACTAGGCAACAGGATACATGCTGAAACTACGTGATTGAAATGCTAATCATTTCTGCAGAGCATACCAATGAACAAGTCGTGTGAATACGAACTTTCTATCTCTAGTCTTTCACGGTGTTATGTTTTTTTTTTTTATGGAGGTGAGTGTATTTAGCTACCTTACTAACTGCATTTTCAAAATTAAAATAACAAGTAATCCATTCCAAAAACAATATCGACCCAAAAATCATATAAATATTTTTAAGATAAAGAAACCTCCCTCAAGGTCAACCCCTTGTCCATGTCATGGGAGGTGGGCACAGCATGACGCAAGGGATTGCCTGTGGGAGTGATGTAAAGCAGGGAAGACCCTACAGGAACCCTGAATATTTAGTCACCCTATATATTAGCTTTTACTGGCTACAGATTACGCTGAATGGTGAATCTGTAGGCTATACAGAGGGCATAATGAGGTTTAGAAGGTAGTGCCGAATCTTTAGGAGAATAAGGAGATCAAGGTGGCTAAGAACGGAAGCAACGGTGGGGAAGGAGTCCTTTTGTACGGCGAAGCTGGCGTATGAGGCAGCCCATTCTTCTTGGGGTTAAACAAAGAAGAAACCACTGCCTTGTGGTAAAGAGCGATCTTTAAAGACTAAGGGAGATTACCCCTACAGAAATATTCTGCGGTCTAGCGCAGACAGGAGGGAGCCCATCCACAGGAATAGGGTGTTGTTGGCTAATAACTCGCACACCTGAAACCAACTTATTACAGAAACCAGACAAAATTTATGTCGGCCGTATTTTATGGAGATGAACTTTGCAATGAAATACAGGACACGAACTGGTTTCTGAAATTTGAAAACTGTATGAAACTGGTAGACCGAGAGAAGTATTGGCAGAAATGAGATGAGTAAAACAAGATGGACAGGCTACGGAGATGTGAGGACGGAAGATGGTGGTGTGCTCATTTACTCCGGAAGGGCAACAAATGAACATCATTCAAGTAGAGTGTCTTACTCACAAAGAAAGCAAAATAATAGTATAATGGAATGTGCCCCTGTATCACACAGGATAATTACTGCACGGATAAGAACCAAAGTTAGACCTGTGACCATAGTGCAGTGCTACGCAACAACAGAGGTAGCAGAAGAGGAAGAGAAGGAGTTTTATGATAGGATGACATCAACACTGGCAGGGATAATGGGAGACCTAAATGTAAAAATTGGTAGTGAAAATCAAGGAATGGGTAGACATGGAAGAGGAGGAGAAATAAACCTCAACTTGTTAAAAAGTAGACATGTACCCCTAATTATTTTAAATAACATTGTCGTGCCCTATTGTACGTCAGTAAGAAACTTAGGCGTTATAATGACTGAGACCCTCAACTGGACTGAACAAGTGACAAATACATGCCGTAAAGTGCAGAAATCCCTTTTTCCTCTCAAACGCTACTCTACTATATTTCCAAAAAATCTTAAAATACAACTGGTAAAATCCCTAATCTTACCAATTCTAGACTACTGCGACACTGTACTTACGGACATATCTCAAGACAGTAACAAGATGCTTGAACGGAGTTTGAACACCTGTATTCGATTCATATTTAAGCTGCGATATGGTTCTCACATTTCACCTTATTACAGGGAGTTGTCATGGCTTCGTGTTCATGAGCGTCGCAGTCTCCATATGGTGTCTCTTCTGCATGGAGTTCTAAACACAGGTGTACCGAATTATCTCTCTTCAAAATTTAATTACCTCTCCTCCTATCATAACCCCGATACACGATCTGGCTCCTGTTTAACAATGTCTCTCAGTCACTCCAGGACCTACAACCGCTCCTTTGTAGTCACTGCCGCGAGGCTGTGGAATACCCTACCTGCTACCATTAGGGATTTGCGTTCTCGTAGGAGATTTAAGATGGATTGCCGAAATCACTTTCTGAATACCTCTAGCTGACTTTTCGATGTGTGTAGTGTGAATGAGTGCGTGAATGAGCATATATTCATAAAAATTAGAAATATATTTGCCAGTTATAGGTTTTTTTTCTGTGTTTCCGTCTCTTATTATCACTAGTGTTAGTTTTATATTTATTATCATGTACACTTAGATTGTAGTGTTGTACATTCTATAATAGTTTTTTATTACAATCTCCAAATTTTCTATTAGTACCATATTATTTTAAAAGATCTGTTGTATTTAAATATTATATGTAAGTTAATCATTTTAAATATTGTGGTTAAGTGTAAGAGAGGGCCTTGAGCCCTAACTTCGCCACGAATAAAGACGAATTACTTACTTACTTACTTACTTACTTACTTACTGTGCAGTAATTTTGGATATTTTGGACATTTGGGTAAGAAATGCCACAAGATCTCGTGGGTGTCACTTGATCTCCGGACAGAAAACCAAACTGATCACTTAACAATAAGTAAAATATGGGCACATTCACTCCTAGATTTGAGCAATAAACGTGGAGCAGATGTGGGGAGTGACCATCAGCTTATGATTGCTGACATTAGACTGAAGGTAAAACAGGCAACAGTAGTACCATATCTGAAGTATTTATTTGATTATTGTTTTCATGAAGGAGATACGAGGTACCTACTGAATGGTGAGTTGCTACAGTAGCCCCTGTGTATAAAGGAAAGGCTGATAGACATAAAGCTGAAAATTACAAGCAAGTCAGTTTGACATGCATTGCATGTAAGTTTCGGGAAAGCATTCATTCTGATTATATTAGACATGTTTGCGAAATTAATAACTGGTTCGATAGAAGGAAGTTCGGGCTTAAGAAAGGTTATTCCACTGAAGTTCAACTTGTAGGATTCCAGCAAGATATAGCTGATATTCTGGATTCAGGAGGTAAAAATGGATTGTATCGCGATTGATCTGTCTAAGGCATTTGATAGGGTAGATCATGGGAGACTACTGGAAAAAAAGAGTGCAATTGGACTAGACAAAAGAGTGACTGAATGGGTGGCTATATTTCTAGAAAGAAAGAAATCAGAAAATTAGAGTAGGCGAAGCTTTATCTGACCCTGTAATAATTAAGAGGGGAATTCCCCAAAGCAGTATCATTGGACCTTTATGTTTTCTTAAATATATCAATGATATGAGTGAAGAAGTGGAATCAGAGATAAGGTTTTTGCAGATGATGTAATTCTGTACAGAGTAATAAATAAGTTACAAGATTGTTAGCAACTGCAAAATGACCTCGATAATGTTGTGAGATGGACAATAGGCAATGGTATGATGATAAACGAGGTTAAAAGTCAGGTTGTGAGTTTCAAAAAAAACCAAACCCCATAGCACTACAGCCCTTGAAGAGCCCTGGCCTACCACGCGACCGCTGCTCAGCCCGAAGGCCTGCAGATTACGAGGTGTCGTGTGGTCAGCACGACGAATCCTCTCGGCCGTTATTCTTGGCTTGCTTGTGAGTTTCACAAATAGGAAAAGTCCTCTCAGTTTTAATTACTGCGTTGACGGGGTGAAAGGACCTTTTGGGGATCATTGTAAGTACCTAGGTGTTAATATAAAGGAAGATGTTCGTTGGGGTAATCACGTAAATGGGATTGCAAATAACGGGTACAGATATCTGCACATGGTTATGAGGGTGTTTAGGGGTTGTAGTAATGCTATTGGCTTTACGTCGCACCGACACAGATAGGTCTTGTGGGCGACGATGGGATAGGAAAGGCCTAGGAGTCGGAAGGAAGCTGCCGTGGCCTTAATTAAGGTACAGCCCAGCATTTGCCTGGTGTGAAAATGGGAAACCACGGAAAACCGTCTTCAGGGTTGCCGACAGTGTGATTCGAACCAACTATCTCCCTTGTAGTAATGATGACCGAGCTGGATAGCTGCAATCGCTTAAGTGCAGCCAGTATGCAGTATTCGGGGGATAGTAGGTTCGAACCCCACTGTCGGCAGCCCTGAAAATGGTTTTCCGTGGTTTCCCCATTTTCACACCAGGCAAATGCTGGGGCTGTACCTTCATTAAGGCCACGGCCAGTTCCTTCCCACTCCTAGCTCTTTCCTGTCCCATCGTCGCCATAAGACCTATCTGTGTCGGTGGCGACGTAAAGCAACTAGCAAAAAAAAAGGTAGTAATGATGTAAAGGAGAGGGCTTATATGTCTTTGGTAAGAACCCAAATAGAGTATGGTTCCAATGTATAGAACCCTCACCAGGATTACTTGATTCAAGAATTGGGAAGATTCCAAAGAAAAGGAGCTCGATTTGTTCTGTGTGATTTCCGACAAAAGGGTAGCGTTACAAAAATGTTGCAAAGTTTGGACTGGTATGACTTGGGAGAAAGGAGACGAACTGCTCGACTAAGTGGTATGTTCCTGGCTATCAGTGGAGAGATGGCATAGAATGACATCAGTAGACGAATTTGAGTGGTGCCTTTAAAAGTAGGAAAGATCACAATATGAATATACAGCTGGAATTCAAGAAGACAAATTGGGGCAAATATTCGTTTATCGGATGGTGAGTTAAGGATTAGAATAAATTACCAAGGGAGATCTTCAGTAAATTTCCAAGTTCCTTGCTACCATTTACTAAAAGGGTAGGAAAACAACAGATAGGGTATCTGCCACCTGCGCGACTGCCCTGAATGCAGATCAGTAGTGACTGATTGATTGACTGAAACATTTCAACTCAGGTAATTTGGAAAACTTGAAGTGAAAAATGTGCTTAAGATGCAGCTGAAGAACTGGTTTGAGGCCCTCGCTGAACAACCAGACGAAGAGGTAAATACTAAATGAAACACAGTCAAGGAACTCTTTCTAGACATATGTGAAGGGCAAGTGTGTTACAGAGAACCAGGTAGGAAAGAATGAATATCGAATGATCGGATGACACTTGAGATTCAATCCAAAGATGAATAGAGTGCAAGGCACTGTTCAATTCAGTAGAAAAAGAAACCAGAAAGCATCAGCAATAACAAAATACAGGGAGTCCAACAAGGAGGTTAAGAAGAAAGTGCGGATAAACAAGTCTTTACAGACCAACTAGCAACACAAGCAGAAGAAGCAGCAAGAGTCGGCAACAGCAAAGAATTATGTAATTACCGGGCGAGTTGGCCGTGCGGTTAGGGGCGCGCAGCTGTAAGCTCGCATCCGGGAGATAGTGGGTTCGAATGCCACTGTCGGCAGCCCTGAAGATGGTTTTCCGTGGTTTCCCATTTTCATACCAGGCAAATGCTGGGGCCACGGCCGCTTCTTTCCCATTCCTAGGCCTTTCCTGTCCCGTCGTCGCCTTAAGACCTATCTGTGTCGGTGCGACGTAAAAAAACTAGCAAAAAAAAGTTATGTCATTACGAAAAAAGTTTTCTAGGGGGAACTTTTCGGGGGATAAACTAGTCAGAAATGCAAACGGAAAAGCCTTGACACTTGCGACACAACAATTGGAAAGATGGAGACAGCACTTCATGGAAATACTCAATAATCTAAATGAAGAAACAAGAACTGAAGAAACTGAAACAATTCCGGAGGATCCAGGTATCTCGGTAGAACCACCAACACGACGAGAGATTTTACAAGAAGTGAAACAAATGAAAAGTGGCAAAGCACCCGATGTAGGGAACTTTGTCCCAGAAGACCTAAAGGTAGATCCATATTTAACAGCAGAAATCATGGAGCTACTTCTAACATTAATATGGAACGAAGAACACCTTTCGGAGAAATGGAAGAAGGATACCCTCATCAGGATGCGGAAGAAATGTGACCTCTCAGGTTGTAATAATTGGAAGGGAATACTATTGCTCTCCTATGGCGGAAACGTGATGTCTAGCGTTTTAGTGAACAGAATAAGCAGTGCCGTTGACAGGAGACTCCGACAAGAACAAGCAAGTGTCAGAGAAGGTCCATCTACTGTGGATCAGATTAAAACACTAAGGCTAATCATTGAACAATTTGCTGAGTAGCCGACATCTTTGTATATAATTTCTTTGATTTTGAAAATGCCTTTGATTCTGTCAACCGGAGGAAAATGTTGAGGTAGGAATCCCACAAAAGACAGTCCCTCTTACACAGACAATGTATGATCGATTGTCTCAGAATATACTAATACCTGGGCATTAAAAATAAATTTTAACAAGACTAAGGTGTTAGTAGGCCCGAAAAATACAGCTAGAAAGAGCAAGAGGAAGTGGATAGTGCAGGGCGATTTAATTGAGGAGGTGGATAAATTGGAATATCTGGGGGGTTTTATTAATAAAAAGGGGGATGGGAGGACCAGATAAAAAGAGTAAGTGGTAAGAATTAGCAGCTGTATCAGTCATAGATAACTTGGAAAGCAAATTCCCGGGAATAAGGTATGAAACACAAAGGATGGTATATACAACGGTGGTCCTAAGCAGAGTTCTTTATGGTTCTGAGGTGTGGGGGGTTGAAATGGACAGAGGTAAGCTGAATAAGAGAGCTAGTAGATTCGTAACGCTGTGATAATCGTTCCGCTTTGGCAGGCAGTTCTGGGGCGATAGTAATTTCCGGGGAGTGTATGGAAGTAGAGATTGTGAAGAGGGTACCGAGATATTGGTGGAAATTAGGGAGAGGGGAAGGTGGCTTACTGTTGCAAGCAGCTCTCCAATATCAGATTGCAAGTAGGTAGAGTGAATGCTAGGCAAATAAGGTAAAAAGGCACATGGAAGGTCTGGGAATAGGGTACTTGTGGTCTAAGACTAGAGTACAAGTGGCAGAGGCTTATGGCAGATTGTCATAAGGAGAGTAAAGGATTTACAACTGCAAACTTGGAGCGAGGAATGCCGGGAAAGACCGACACTAGACATACGAGTATTTAATAAGATTAGTTTAGTTAATAGAATAAGTATTAGCAACGTAGACAGATAGTAGGTTTTTTTATGCTGGTTGTTGGGCTTGTATAAGAATAAAGGGTGAATAAGAAATAAAGATACAATGGTGTGTATTTTGTGTGGTGAAGTGAGGGCGGACTAACATCTGATATTTGAGTGTAAGGAAACAAAAGGAGTGAGATGAAAGTTATTGAGTGAGAATCAGATAAACAAGTTAAGTCGGGAGACTGACAACGGACAAAAAATTATTGTGTGGCTTGTGAAAGAATGGAAATGTGTGGGTGGTGTATGTAAATATTTGGGTGCAGTGAGGAAATTGTGTATTAAGAAATTAAGAGTAGGGAATATTTATAGGAGTGAAGGGTTCAACAGGGGTAATCAATGATGGGGTCTTTTTACGTCTGCTTTTTATTGTGATGTTAGGTAATGGTAAACATACGGTGGCTTTCCGTGGTGTTTGAATACATAAAATGAACTGAGTGGGAGACAGAAGGACGTGTTGTGAAGGTGTTTCGCAAGATAATTCTCTTAACTAAGTCAACGAAATGGTCAGAGAGAGTGACCTAACTCAAGCAATGTAGGTCACGTCCGAATTTACAAGGGAAATGGGGAGGTAGAAGATGAGATATCCTACGTTTGTGTCCCGACGGCGAAGCCTGGGAGTTGTTCCCCTCTCTCAGCCTACAGAAAGAAGTGGGGAAAGAGAGGAAAGGAAAGGAATCGGTGGTGGAGCACCCCCCCCCCCCAACTGCCTAACACAGGTTAGCCGTTTGGAGGTGAATGGGGGGGGACTATCCTAGAGAGGGAATATCGCGCTGACTCAGCTAAAGTTCATTGTCATAGGTTCAACACGTGCAACCTTTTCATGTTTATTGTTGTTTATATTTCCTCTCTGTAGCTGGTGGAGAAATCTGTAGTGTTGTAGAAGGAAATAAAGGTATGATATGTATGATGGATACACTTGTCAAGTAGAACGTAAAGGGAAGCTTGTCTGAACCTTTTGATGCGAAATCTGGAGTAAGACAAGAATGTCTACGGTCGCCAATCTTGTTTATCATGGCACTGGATTGTATGTTGAGAGAGGCATTCAGTGGGGACTAAATAACCGATTGGAAGAACTGAATTATGCGGATGATCTCTGTCTTATTGCATGATGTTTTTGGACATGTGTATCAAACTAAATGACTTAAAAATAGAAGCTAAAGAAGTAGGCTTAAAGATAAACAACTAAAAGGCTAAGGAAATGCGCATAAACCATCGTAACATTTCTAGCTTGACTCTAGATGGAATGGCTATAGAAAGAGTAGAGGAATTTTTGCTACTTAGGAAGCATGGTAAGCCAGGATGGAGGCGCTTTTAGATATATGGTTGAGTCGTATTGTAAATATAGCCAAAGGAGCTTTCTCACAGTCACGAACAATATGGACATACCCTCACATTAGCAAAGAAACGAAGGTGAGAATATTCAACTCAAATGTTAAATCTGTGCTACTGGCCTGGATTGTGACCAAAGACATTACCACAAGATTCCAAACCTTTATAAATAGTCGCTTGAATACATTATGAGAAAATGGTTGCCAAAGACAATCACAAACAAAAACCTTTGGGAGTCCCATACAGCAATAGATAATGAGAAGAGAATAAAGATGGATTGGGCCCACCCTGAGAAGACCACAAGAAAGTATCAACAAGACAGGTGTTGAGCTGGAATCCGCAAGGTAGTCGCAGACAAGGTAGACCGAGGATTAGCTGGAAGAAAACCATACACGGGGAGATAACTGGAGTCAACAAGACACGGAGAGAGGTGAACGCATTTGCGGCAGATAGAACAAGCTGGAAAAATTTCGACGAGGCCCCAAATTTCAACGAGGAATTAAAGTAAATAAGTAAGGTTAAAAAAATCGTGTCCTATAAAGGGTTACTTAAAACCCTGGTCGATTCCTTCTAGCCCTTTCCTGTCCCTTCGGAATGACGTAAAATAAATATCAAAATCTTTCCTTTCCACGTGTTGATGATATTGTTTTACTTGCTTAATCTCTCATGTTCTTTTATGGCTGTCAGCTGAGTTTCATTTATCAATATTCTAAACAAAATCAAACTCGCAGTTTTATAAGACTACTGATACTGTGAACATAGCCACGAGACCTCCAATTTTATGTAGAATCCTAACCAAGGGGACGTGACATTATCATTTTAAAACTCAAAAATTGCAACGTGCACTAGCCGCAATTCGAACCAAAGCAGCCTTGCTGAGATGCCACTCTGCTACGAGCCCCCTCCTCCCCTCGTAGTATTGTATTCGTCGATAAGAATGATCTTTCTCTTCAGAATTCTTCGTACGCTTGATCGCCTGACCTCCCGTGGTGAAGCTGTATATTGCTAGAACACCATATCCAGGGGTGCGGGACTTCTTGTTGAGTGACGTAGTGTGGATCACACCTGGTGCCATCGGTTTCAAATCTATCACGAATGCGTGAGTTTGTTAGGCATGTTGGAGGCTCGGTCCCAAACTCCTGTCGCCACTATACACGTGTGCTCTACTTGGAAATATAAATTCAAAATGGTCTTATGCTGTCAAGGTTGCGTGCGCCAGCTTGTTTGACTCTCGTGGTGGTCACATGATGGCGTAGATGTACAAGTTACACAACACTGTGCCGCCATAATGCCACTGAATAAATATCAGCCACGAGAAGGTGTACTCATTTTGTGGATACCTTTGTACAATGTCAGTTAGGACAGGAAAGTAGTTGATAAGGACGTCAAATTGACTACAGTAGGTAAATACCATACTGGATACTTACAGCACAAAGCAATCTTCTATTGACGACTCCAAATCCTCCAAGACATACTTCAGGAACGTTTCTGGCTATGGTGTTCAAAAAACGTTTTACCTGTAAGAGAAACAAGTTTCGTAACCATGTGTAAGAACAGGTGAATCATGAGACATTGATATTCTGTTCATGGAATATGTAAATTAATTCTTTTTAAATCTCTCCTATAGATCTGCATGTCTCAAGACCTAAACCTGGTCTCTTTACATGTATGTATCAAAGCTAGGGACTTTAAGGAAGGAGAAACTCACCTAAGATAAGTCCCTACTTATCTTAAATATGTTATTTATCAGAGATATAATCATATCCGCTTACGTATTAAATACATAATCGGAATTAAAAACCCTTCTTTAACGTACAACAACAGGCATTCCTCTGGTTAGATTATCTATTGTATACTCCCTGTTAACACTTGCCTTCGAAATTAAATATACTTTTGCTCGGGAAAAAATAAAACTCAAATTCATCAGTAATCCATCTATTCATGGTCATGCAACACGGCAATCTGGAAACTTACATATCCCTAGAATGAATACAGTGAAGTATGGAACTAATGGTATATTGTATAGGGCTATAATAGCATTTAATTCCATTCCAGACTCGATATAAGTTTGTCAGAATGGATCTGTTTATCATCATCATCATCATCATCATCATCTGTTTACCCTCCAGGTTCGGTTTTTCCCTCGGACTTAGCGAGGGATCCTACCTCTACCACCTCAAGGGGGATACAACTGGGGAGTATGACCAGTACCTCGCCCAGGCGGCCTCACTTGCTGTGCTGAACAGGGGCCTTGTGGAGATGTGGGAAGATTGGAAGGAATAGGCAAGGAAGAGGGAAGGAAGCGGTCGTGGCCTTAAGTTAGGTACCATCCCGGCATTCGCCCGGAGGAGAAGTGGGAAACCAGGATGGCTGAGGTGGGAATCGAACCCACCTCTACTCAGTTGACCTCCCGAGGCTGAGTGGACCCCGTTCCAGCCCTCGTACCACTTTTCAAATTTCGTGGCAGAGCCGGGAATCGAATCCGGGCCTCCGGGGGTGGCAGCTAATCACGCTAACCACTACACCACAGAGGCGGACATCTGTTTATGTACACTTTTAAACACATAATTGTATCCTTGAAAAATGTTGTATTTTAGATTTAAATTATTATAAATTTTTATCAGCTCTGTATTATAAATAATTTAATTTGTCTTTAGTATGGCAAATGTTCCAACTCTTTAATGTACTGTCCCAATACGAGCATCAGATCATGGCATCTTAGAAACAATAAAATAATAAGTAAATTAATGAAATAAATAAATAAATAAATAAATAAATAAATAAATAAATAAATAAATAAATAAATAAATAAATAAATAAATAAATAAATAAATAAATAAATAAATAAATAAATAAATAAATAAATGTAATATAACATACTTCCTGAGGCTGAGTAGACCCCGTTCCTGTCCTCGTACCACTTTTCAAATTTCGTGGTACAGCGGAGAATCAACCCCGGGTCTCAGGGAACGGAGACTGCACCTGCAGAGGTGAACTGCATTGCATTTGCTCAAAAGAACTGAACAAATAACAGCAATGCAACGGAAATTCATATCTCATTACAAGAAACCATATTAGGAATTCTATAATAATAAAATATGTAAATATGTATCGAACATTGTTGATAGTAGAGTTTACTTATTGGTAACAGACATAAAAGCTGTCCACTTCCTTGAGATATTTCTCTTGCAATCTCCTCGTACGCTGTAGTTTTATTAACAGTCTCATTGTTTTCCTCTTTATAACAGGACTAAATGTTTAATCAAAACTAAGGTTCATCTGTCTCTTAAAACCTTGAGCAACCAATCTGGCCTTATATTTCTGAATGTTACCCTCACTGTCATATTTCAATGAAAACACCCACTTAGAACTAATTATCTTGACATTTTCTGGTCTTTTTACAATTTCCCAAACATCCTTCTTTCTCATCTCATTGATCTCCACTTTCATGGCTTCCATCCAGTTAGCAGACTCTTGGCTTGACATAGCCTCCTCAACTGTTCTAGGTTCCACTACATTTGCATGTCTAACTTCCATCACTGCCTTACAATCTGCACAAGTCTTACCTTTCCTCTGTCTTATAGACCTTCTCAGACTATTACATGGCTCTTGTATTGCTATAGACTCAACCTCTAGTTGTTCCTCTCCGGTTGTTGGCTCAACAGCCAATGTTTCCTCTCCGTCCTCCTCTGTGCCTAACTCAGTCCCTAATTGTATCTCTGGATCTTCAGTGCACAGTATGTCAAAGTATGTTTCACTATCCTCTGCCTTTGGTACATTTATCTTTTCCTTGATATCAATTCCAGGACTTTTCACCTTAAAGGGAAATATCTGCTCCTCAAATACCACACTTCTCCTCACTATTACCTTTTTCCTTTCAAGACTCCATAACCTATATCCATCTTTAGTACCTGCCTCGTACCCTATCATAACGCATGACTCTGCTCTGGGATCTAACTTCCTGCTGTCTGCCCTCATAGCCCACGCCTGACATCCAAATACTTTCAATCTACCTATTTCTTCCTGATCCAACTTCCTATTGAACCACAGTTCATACGGTATCTGAAAATTTATTGCTTAGGATGGGCACCTATTTCTTAAGTACACTGCTGTCATTACCGCTTCTCCCCAGAATTCCTTTGGTAACCCTGATTGGATCAATAGACATCTGACAGTATCAAACATCGTTCTATTCTGCCTCTCTGCTAATCCATTTTGTTGTGGAGTGTACGGTACTGACCTCCTATGAGTAATACCACATTTTTGCAATTGTGCTTGAAACCCGCTACATGTATACTCTGTACCATTGTCAGATTGCACTACCTTAATTCCTACACCATGTAACTTTTCTGCATTTGCCTGATATCTATTAAACACCTCTAATACTTCATCCTTATTTTTCATACTTACAGCCACATTAAATCTGGAGTATTCATCAATCATAGTTACAACATATTGAGCTTTCCCAAGTGATGGTGGACTAATTTTTCCAACTACATCAGTGTGCACAACATCAAGTGGTTTTTCTGCCTTACGCTCACAAGACTTAGGTACTCCCTTGTTACTTAGTTTCCCCTGAATGCATACAGAACATGTATTAATATCATTACTCCTTTACAATTCTAACATAGGCAATTTAAATAAAGCTTTAGAATGTGCATGTCCGTATCTCTCATTCCACAACCTATCCTGCCCAACACTTTTAAATGCTACATTGCTATTACATTCTTGATCTATTATTTGATCACAGTCACTCACAGCTACAATATCATTTCTCCCCTCTATTTGTACTACATACACATCATTCCTTCTGTTTGCAACAAACTGTTTCATCTCCATTCTTATCTACAACCACTGCTTTCTCACCTGCAAATCCTACTTTGAAACCTTTGCTGGTTAACTTACCAACTGATATTACATTTGCACCTAAGTTTGGAACATACAACACATCCGTAAATGTAATTGTCCATCCTGTGGACATTTTTACTTTCACCTTACCTATACCTTTGATATCCGGCTTACTGTTAGCTCCTATTTCTACATTCCCGGTTACATTTGTTAACATGTCTGTAAACATCTCCTTTGTTGGACACATATGATGGGACCCACCTGAATCGAACAGCCAATCTTGAATTTTCTCAGTTCCTACAGAAACTATCCTGCTCATCGCCTTATCTACTACATGTATAATTTCTGAGCTTACCAGTTTTCCACTCGCATTCACTGATTTACACTCCTGTAATGATTCGTCACTCTTCATTTTTGGACATACTTTTGAATAATGCCCTGGCTTACCACAACTGAAGCACTTTTGGGTACTGCGACAATATTTAGATATATGTCCCGGTTTACCGCAATTGTAGCAACTATATTTTCCTCGTCCCACGTCTTCTTTCTTGATATCTCGCTTCTGTTGAACAACCATGGATTGAGCTTCATCCTCCTCACGTTTTCCAGTGTCGTAAGCCTTTCCTCCATTTTGATGAAGTTTCCTTCTGCTTTCCTCCGTGAGTAGTCTCGCCTTCACCTTCGAGATGGTCAGTTTCGCCAAATCAGCTTCCAAGGAAGGTATACAAACTGCATATTCTTCTGTAAGATTTCCGATGATCATTCCTGCAACTTGTTGATCTGTGAATTCATATCCGGCTTTACTAGTTCTCCTCCACAGTTGATTTATTTTTGCGAAGTATTCTTGAACACTCATGTCCTTAGGTTTCACAAAATGAGTTAACTGTTTCAGGGTCATAGCACCATTCACTAACCCTCCGTCATTGCACAACTCGTCCAGTTTTTCCCATGCCTTTTTCGCTGATTCAATATCTGCAATGTCACTTTCAAAATCTTCTCCCACATATTTGAAAATAACCGCTAACGCGATCACATTGTTTCGCGCTCGTCGTCTCGTTTCTGTCTGAGGCAGTTGACAACCTGGCGTATCCTCATACCCTATTACTGATTCCCATAGGCCTACATCTTTCAACAACAGCTCTTGTTTCACCTTCAATGCCCACGAAAAATAGTTCTCCACTGTAAGCTTGGCCACATTCTTATTCAGTGTTTCTTCACCGGACCACGAGGTCGCCATTTTTACCGTCAATAATGTCACAACTTGCTTCGTCCGACGTTAATTCTCGTTACTCCATTTCCACTTATATTGTCCGAAATTTACTGCGGCGTTTTGGCGCTCTGGAGCTCTGCGCCCATAACCTGTTGAAATATATTCAATTTCTGCTCGCTTACACCGCGTTTAGGACAACAACTTATACCACTGAAACACCAGCTTCATGACACATCCATTTATTACGAGCTGTTGGCTACAACTGACTTTCACACACACACACACACACACACACACACACACACACACACACACACACATGGCAATTCAAAAACGTCCAAAGAGTAAAACAAACAAAGATGAACCACTCGACTAAATTAATATGGATTACCAACACATAACCTCAATGTTGTTTTTCCTTAAAACTATATACAAGACATGATACATGACATTTTATTTTTATGAGAAAACCATAATATTCCAACAGGCAAGATCTATCGAACTATTGTTTCTTATGGTAAAGGAGATCACAATTCTTTCACTACTGTAGGGTGTTCGAAGTTCCACGCTTGTCGCGGCAACGACTCCATTCCCTAAAGGCCTAACCCAACTTTCGCTCTACCTTGTCTTTCTCTTGATTCATTTTTGTACTTCTTAGAGCAGCAATACAATAATTAATTGTATACAGTCTTGGCTAACAACCGTACGTGTTTCCACACTGCCTTCGTAATATACAGGCCGTACTGCAGAAAGCGCGCCAAGTCCATCTACTGATTAATTGAGGCGAGGAAAGCGATTGTTACAAATTGTACTTGTGAATGTAATTCAAAAGATTGGGAGAATTCTTTGGGTAATTGCGACTGTTGAAAGACAGAACTTTATATTTAACGATGTTGCATTTTTGTTCTTTAAATTTATCACATCAGGATGTACGTAAACGGCTATTATGAAGATAACGAGAGTACTAGAGGAATGGGGATTGAGAGAAATTTATATCTACGCCACTGCCACCCCTAGTAGTATACCTATGCGGGTTCTGACCTGAGGTCATTGACCCCTGGTATAGTAGTAGGGCTATGCCAATTCGCGGATTTTGCATAGGAGAGCGAGTCTAACCTCACAGACCACATCTTGGAGGGGCTTAACCTTACTATTTACGCGCAAGAGAGCAAGCCTAACCTCAGAGTCGTCATCTTGGATCGGCCTAAACTCCGTTTTATGGCTAATTGCCCGTCCCGACGTGGGTTTTGCATACGAGAGCATGCCTAACCTAACAGTCGCCATCTTGGTGGGGCCTAACTTCAGTTTTACGGGTAGATGCCCTTCCCGACGTGAACAGTCACCATCCTGGATGGGCCTAACCTACTTTAACGGCTAGATGCCTTTCCCGACGCCATCATGAGTAGTAGGGCAATGGGGATTCTCGTGACGCCATCTTAAGTAGTGGGGCAATGTGGATTCGCGTAAGAGAGCAAGCCTAACCTCATGGAGGAGCCTAACCTCACTTTTACGGCTAGTTGACCGTCCCGACGTGGATTTTGCATAAGAGAGCATGCCTAACCTAACAGTCGCCATCTTGGAGGGGCCTAACTTCCGTTTCACGGGCAGATGCACTTCCCGACGTGAACAGTCGCCATACTGGATGGGCCTAACCTACCTTAAAGGCTAGATGCCTTTCCCGACGCCATCTTGAGTAGTAGGGCAATGGGAATTCTCGCGACGCTATCTTAAGTAGTAGGGCAATGGGGATTCGCATAAGAGAGCACACCTAACTACATGGAGGAGGCTAACTACACAGGGCCTAGTTTTATGGTCAGATGCCTTTCCCGACGTCATCTTGAGTAGTAGGGCAATGGGGATTCTCGCGACGCCATCTTGAGTAGTAGGGCAATGGAGATTCACGTAAGAGAGCAAGCAGGGAGGAGCCTGGCCTCAGTTTTACAGGCAGATGCCCTTCCCGATGTGGAGAGTCGCCATCTTGGTGGGGCCTAACCTCAGTTTTATGGGCAGATGTCCTTCCCAACGTAATGTGGCGGCTATACATAGGCTCTTACGGAGAAAGCTGATCTAGAGGAGACATGGGGCTTAAGGAGACGGCCTATGGGCGATTGCGCCTCCTCCATGTGGTTAGGTGTGCTCTCTAATGCGAATTCCCATTGCCCTACTACTCAAGATGGCGTCAAGAAGGGCATCTAGCCGTAAAAGTTAGGTTAAGCTGCTCCATAAGGTTAGGCTTGCTTTATTAAGCGAATCCACATTGCCCTGCTACTTAAAATGGCGTCGCCAGAATCCCCATTGCCTTAATACTCAAGATGGCGCCGGTAAGAGCATCTAGCCGTCAAGTGAGGTTAGACCTCTCCAAGATGGAGACTTTGAAGGTAGGCATGATCTCTTATTCAAAATTCACGTCGGTAAGGGCAACTAGCCGTAAAAGTGAGGTTAGGCCCCTCCAAAATGGCGGCTTTGAGGATAGGCTCGCTCTTTTTAGCAAAATTCGCGAATCGGCGTAGTCATATTACTAGGGGTCAATGACATCGGGGTCAGAAACCTCATAGGTATACTACTAGGGGTGGCAGTGGCGAAGATAAAAATTGGCTCTCAATCACCATTGCTCTACTACTAACGAGACCTCATAGTTTAGGTTAGGTGTGGTATCTTCACATGGTAAGTAATGTAAATTCAAGGGACGTAATGTTTCTCGTGGAATTTATTCATTTAATTGTTATCGTATAACAGGATTTCGTGGAAATATAATGGGCTGCGAATTTGCATACAGTGTGTGAAATTTCACAGTTGCCATAATGCTAAGAACTTGTACATACCAAGGCGAAAATACAACTATACAATTAAATATACTCTAATATTTTCATTTTTTCGTATGGGGGCAGGATGATGATGAGTTCTGCTTTTGACTTTATTGTTACACAGATTTACAGCAGGACGCTTTATAATGCACCTTAATAATTAAGTAATTAATAGTATGTTAAGTAATAATTAAGGAATTATTCCTCGGAAATTTCCGTGAATATGAGAAGTGACTAACAGATCTTGCAGAACGGTGCATTAATATTTGGAAAAACGCGGGCTATTCCTAAAAAAAAACAGGAAGATTCAAATGTTTGCATGGAAGAAAGAGTCTCCAGAATGTCTTCGAAGGATAGTGCCAGAAGTGTCAAGGAAAAAACTACAACAAGAAAGCCACTGTATTTATGGCCATCTAGAATTATGGATGTAAAAATTAGTACATTATTATTATTATTATTATTATTATTATTATTATTATTATTATTATTATTATTATTATTATTATTATTCCGCTTCTGTGCTGTAGTGATTAGCATTATTACCTGCCACCCCTCGGAGGCCCGGGTTCGATTACCGGCTCTGCCACGAAATTTTAAAAGTGGTACGAGGGCTGGAACGGGTCCAGTCAGACTCGGGAGGTCAACTGAGTAAAGAGGATGGGGGTCGATTCCCTCCTCAATCAATCAATCAATCAATCAATCAATCAATACTGATCTGCATTTAGGGCAGTCGCCCAGGTGGCAGATTCCCTATCTGTTGCTTTCCTAGCCTTTTCCGAAATGATTTCAAAGAAATTGGAAATTTATTGAACATCTCCCTTGGTAAGTTATTCCAATCCCTAACTCCCCTTCCTATAAATGAATATTTGCCCCAGTTTGTCCTCTTGAATTCCAACTCAGCAATCCTGGAAGTGGTTTTCCGTGGTTTCTCACTTCTCCAGGCAAATGCCGGGGTGGTACCTTACTTGAGTCCACGGCCGCTTCCTTTCCCTCTTCCTTGTATATCTCTTCCGATCTCCCCATCCCCCCACAAGGCCCCTGTCCAGCATAGCAGGTGGGGCCACCTGGACGAAGTTCTGGTCCTCCTCTTCAGATGTATCTCACCGACCCAATGTCTCACGCTCCAGGACACTGCCCTTGAGGCGGTAGAGGTTGGATCCCTCGCTGAGTCCGAGGGAAGAACCAACCCTGGAGGGTAAACATACTAGGAAAGAAGGAAAAGATTATTATTATATGGCTATTATAATAATACATCATTGAAATACATTTTCAAAATTTAGATATTAACTAGCTGATGTACTCGTGGTTATCTACGGAATTCTACATTGTATACAGAATTCTAGGTCAGTTAGTGTACACGTTGTGAGCAAGATTGTATTAAATTGAATAGCTCTTATTAACGTTACCAAACGCGACGGATAAGTAATCAAACATCTCTTCTCATATGAAGACTGGGTAAGGGAATATTCATTGGCCTGCTTGTCTACGATCAGTCACAATCGAGTTCGGGAGCATTATAATTGTTACGGGGTTACCCGTGGACCAGCAGAGGTGAAAGAAGGTGCCGGGATAAATGGGTCTAACTACCAAATCAAAGTTAATTTAAAACTGTAAGAAAGGTTATATTTTTTCTCTTAAAAAAACAAGTAACAATGTAACAGGTACCAGTAGCGATAAACAAGTCTAGGAAAGACGAGATTGGTGGTATAAACAGATCTTGTGCTTCAAGCCCTCACTCTACAATTTACCAAGATCATAACCTACTTAAGGGCAGAAATCCCCTAATACCTGGAGCGCTGGCTCCCAAATCACAATATCAAGCCTTCAGAAGGCATTCAGTAACTTTACATCGAAAAAGAGCTAACAGGCTCTCAGTTTTCAAACCTATTCAAGGCAACACCAAAAATATCTTACACCTTTTGGCCTTCCATGGCCCAGTTTACAACATTGAAACAGGGGTATCTAGTACCCAACCTATAGGGCCTTCAAGTAAAAGAAATAACAGTTAAATTAATGGCCCGAACACAAAATGAAAGGAGGCAAATACTTGCACTCCTCAATGTGACTTCTAAAACCTAAAGGGCACTAGGCCGATGAAACATAGGCTACTCGTATAAGAATAATTTAAGAAATTACGGAAAAGAAGAAAACCAGTTACAAAGCGTAGTCACCTCCAACCAAGATGAAGAGGAGCTCGAGAGGGTAAATCACTCTCTATCCCCGAATTACAGTTAGAGATTTTATGAAATTTTCACATTAGACGGCAGAACTTACATTTTAGAGAAATTGGTTACATATTAAAGTTTCGGACCTATCCCTCGGGTTAAACTGAGGAGCTAGCAAAAGTTGAAGATGTTAAGTGGCCATACCTTGTCGCAGTACTGCTGCCTGATGAAAGAGGCACCTCCCGCCTCCTGCTTCACACACACAAACACTTAGTTAGATTTAAATCAAATGGCCAAGTGACGTGAAAATCCGCAGTTTATAAACCCTCGGGGAAGGTTGGAGCCCTTTCATGAATAATCAAGACACACCCACAGAATTTTATTGGAGGATACAAAAGTTACACACAAAATCGAAGAAGAAACCTATGATAGGACGAAAATTAATTACAGAAATTCTTGATCGGTTGGATTCAAAACAAGCGGAAAGAAAAGATAAATATTGCCAACCTAAGTATGAATGAACAAAATTTAGTTAAAAAAACTTAAGAATACAAAACTTCTTCAAAAAGTTATTTCACTTCGCACCAGGGTGCATGATCATAGTTTTTTGTAGTGACCTCTATGAAAGAATGTCCAAATTTCTTGATGAACGGAAAACAAAAACAAGTTGAAATTCACACAATACTGGCAACTTCATAATCACAAAATTACGGTAGTGACATCTTCTGAGGAAACGTTTAAATAGGTCTAGTTCCAAGTTTAGTATTTCTCCCGTAGGGGAGTTTTAATTGACGCAAGATTTAAATGTGCGGCGTAGAGGTGTACCTCCCGGTACAATAATGACAGGCACTCAATCTCCACCTGCCCTTTTACATCCTCAGGAAGACTGTCTTTGTAATTTTCCCAACTGAAATGAGCATAGGTCAATACAATGACGTCAGTAGGAATGACACGATTAAAATAAATGTGTTCAAATAAAATGTCCGGCTCCATGGCTAAATGGTTAGCGTGCTGGCCTTTGGTCACAGGAGTCCCGGGTTCGATTCCCGGCGGGGTCGGGAATTTTAACCATAATTGGTTAATTTCGCTGACACGGGGGCTGGGTGTATGTGTCGTCTTCATTATCATTTCATCCTCATCACGACGCGCAGGTCGCCTACGGAAGTCAAGTCAAAAGACCTGCATCTGGCGAGCCGAACTTGTCCTCGGACACTCCCGATACTTCTCCCGCTAGATTGTGCTGCTATCTTTGCATAACTTATGTAAGCGAACTTAAAGCACAAAGAATAGCTATGCTTAAAAATCTTGTGAACATAGCAGCAGTAAGAATAGCGAAGTTTAAAAGCGTGTACACATCACCTATCAATAATGCATGCATTAACTATTGTACTAAACTTATTCCGCTAGAGCGTACAATGTTCGCATGTGTTTGTGCTGCTAATTTAGCATGACCTATGTGCACAAACTTAAAGCATAAAGAATAGTGATATTTAAAAATCTTGTGAACATACTAGCAGTAAGAATAGCGATGTTTAAAAATCTTTCGAACATAGCAGCGGTAAGAATAGCAAGCTATAAAAGCGTGTGCACATCGCCTATCAATAATGCATGCATTTTCTACTAGAGCGTGCGACAATCGCTTTTGTGTGCTGCTATCTTAACTTAACGTATGTACACGAACTTAAAGCATAAAGAATAACTACGTGTAAAAATCTTGTGAACATAGCAGAGTGTTAACCACGTAGGTGTAGACATTGAACTTTGCATGCTGGCGTAGCATACCGCGTAACCGTGACGTCACAACCACGTGCTCTTGGTGGTAAACAAAGCCACGTGCTTTTAGACAGCTGTCATCTTGACGGACCCTAACCTCAATTTGAGGGACAATAGAGCATCGCTAACCTCACTGTTGCCATCTTTATGGCGCTAAACCTCAAGGCTGCCACCTTATGCATGTTGTAGCGCGAAATTTAAAATCCAACAACAGAACATCTTTAACCTCACTGCTGTCATCTTTACGCCGCTAAACCTCAAGTCTGCCACCTTATGCACGTCGTAGCGCGGAATTTAAAATCCAGCAACAGAACATCGCTAATCTCATTGCTGCCTTCTTGAAAAGTTCAGTGTTCCAAACACTAAAAACTATCGAGCAGATACTGATTTCTGTTAGAAAAACGCAACTCATTGCACCTCGGGATTTTATTAGGTAATTCTGATAAGACGTGACCCCTAGGTTCCATTCCTTGTTCTGAACATAAAACCATTTACCAATAAAGATTAATTTGCTACACTTAACAAAGTAGAAGCGATCTTGCTGATAGCGATCGATGAGGGTGTTGCTGCTGTTAAAAATGTACCTACATCAGCTAACTCCTTCTAGGAGAAGGGGCGTGGTAAGGTAGTGGAGGAGCCCTTTTGCCCTTTAGCTCTTTAGCCCACTAGCTCTTCAGCCCTTTAGCCCATTAGCCCTTTAGCCTATTAGCCCTTTAGCCTATTAGCCTTTAGCTCTACAAAGAATGTGCGGTAGGGAGGAGGGAGAGTCCTTTCATCCTTTTTTGCCCTTCTGATAAGACGTAACCCCTGGGTTCCATTCCCTATCACGGTTATTTTTCGGTTCAGTATTTTGCACAGTAGCCCTCGCCTGCACAAGCTAACCCATGCCAACAGATTGAAACAATAATATGTTACCGAACCGATATTTTATGTTACATGTTTGTTAGGGTGGACCGAAAGAAGTCGAAGTCTTTTTTCCAAGTCGTAATACCGCGGAAAATTTGCGAATTGGGGAGAATAAAACGGGGTAGAAAAAGAATCAAAATAGGTTCATTTCTTCCGGTCCGCACGTGCTCTAAAGTTTGCCGACACTGGGAAAAATGTATATTTTTATGATAATTTTCTACCTTGCTTAACTTGTCAATATTTAAATGTAATAGTTCTAGCCGACTCTTACTCCAACCAATAATGATTTAGAAAAAAGAATGGTTCAAATCGGTTAAGGTCTTCCGCTCTCGCAGCAGCCGTCAACAATATAACAAATTCTCGCGCTCGTCGTAACTCGATCGGGTCAAAGACATTGACGCTCAGCCCAGCTACCACTTTCGCCACCACGCCGTGCCATTGTTGTGTCAGTCTGCACTTATCCCTCGTGTTTGGTGTGTGTTTCATTCGCTCTTCCAGTTACTACTGTGGCTTATGCATCTACTGTATTTCGATGTTTGTTTTGTGTTATGACATTTTTGTGTAACTTCGTGACTTAACGGTGGTATACTATGGCTGTACCTCAGAAACTCATCACAAGACAGGTATTTGATTGCACTTTGGGGCACCTAAAGACGTTTCATCAAACAAGCTAAAGTTAAAGTTAAATCTGTTATCCTTCTAGTAAAGGTAGTGATAGCGACCAAGATCAGTTTCAACAATATTTACATTTGAATACCAGCACGAGGGTTTCAGATGAGATTCAGATTTATCATCCAGAGTTTAATGGCTGTCACGCGATCTCCTTTCCAATGATTTAATACGTTTCTTTGTTTCAGACACGTCCAACCCTCCCATTTTTCCTATACCGTGTGCTCGTAATAAGTAAACAAATCTTAGCTCAATAGCAGTTATTTTGTTTGATTTTGCACACAGTTGACAGTTATATCGCATTTACATAAATCAGGGGTTCTGTAACAAATGCAATTAACAACAATGGGACATTTGCAAGCCGATACGTCAAAAAGCAGTGAGCATTTTTGCTTGAACTCCTCAATTTTCTGCTTAAACGAATCTTTATTCTTATCCCGGGTATATAATTTTCGAATGTTGTAATATTTATCATGCAACGCTTTTATAAGTTGCATAATTCTCTTATCTGTAACCGTTGGTATGGATGATTTCTGATACAAACCAATTATTATTTTAGCTACTGTACTGGCAATGTGTGAAAAACTGACGCTCTTCTTATATTATCATTTAGACTTTCACGGCCCGTGTAACTATTCATGAGTTCTATTTTTGGGCTTATGCCGTGTAAATAATTATAAAACACACTCAACGTTTCAAAAGGAACCTTGCCTTTCTTCATCAGGAGACCAAAGAGAAGAGAAACGACGTATTGATGGTTGCTAGGAGAAAGCAACAAGGAAGCTACAAATGGTGCCCAAAGATGTAAAGGGGACGCCATTTTAGCCCAAGAGACAATGAATAGTGGCAGCAGAGCATTACTCTCTAATGGTTCTGATTATAGGTAGCCATGATTCACTGAGGTTGTAACCTGTATCGCGGTTGAAATTATCTGGATGTTTACGTATTTCAACCGCCTCCCTGATAATTCTTGGGCGATATTGCTTTATACGGGCAAGAACATCCACTTCTTGGAACAAGACATCATGACCAGGTGTTAGGGCATGGTCAGCAACAGCTGATTTATCAGGTTGGTTGAGTCTGATACATCTAGTATGTTCTTTGATGCGAGTACACACCGTTCTCGAAGTCTGCCCAATATAAACCTTGCCACAAGTACAGGGAACTCTGTAGATACCAGGTTGTTGTAATTTAGGCAAACTATCCTTAGTTGGTCGCAGGAGTTGTCTAATCTTAACTGATGTTCCAAAAACAGTTCGTACATGGTACCTGCGTAAGATTTTAGCAATACGATCCGTCGTGTTATGTATGTAAGGTAGGTAAGCAGTTCCTTTTACATCTTTTTTCTTAACAGACGTCCGATTATGTGCCGATTTCAGAACCCTTGAGATCAAAGCTCTGCTGTAACCGTTGCTCTCAAAGGTGGTTCTCAAGGTGTTAATTTCCTCTTGTAGATCTGACGCTTCACAAATCCTCCTGGCCCTGGTAGTCAGAGTTCTAAGGATACCATGTTTCTGGGCAGGGTGATGGTGAGAATCTGCGTGGAGATATCTATTGGTGTGTGTGGGCTTACGATACACGCTGTGTCCTAGAGATCCATCCTCTTTCTTGGTGACGAGAACATCCAAAAAAGGTATCTTGCCGTCAGATTCCATTTCCAAGGTGAAACAAATGGAAGGGTGCTGGCGATTAAGGTGATCCAGAAAGTGACCAAGATTGTCTTCACCTTCCGTCCATACGACGAACGTATCATCCATAAATCGCCACCAGATCTTCGGTTTGCAAGGTGCCGACGACAAAGCTTTCTCTTCGAAGTTTTCCATGAAGAAATTGGCCACAACAGGAGAGAGAGGACTTCCCATGGCCACACCATCTGTCTGTTCATAATATTTCCCATTCCATAGAAAGTAGGAGGAGGTCATGCAGTGATAGAAAAGCCTTGCGATCTCTTCAGTAAAGATATCATTAATGAGAGACATGACACCGTCAACAGGTACTCTCGTAAACAGAGACACCACGTCGAGACTCACCAAGATATCGCCTGGCTGAAGTGATATAGTTTTTAACTTCTCAATGAAGTGTGTGGAATCCTTAATATATGAAGGGGTGTTACCTAGGCGTGGTTGAAGAAGACTACCTAAATATTTCGAAAGGGCATATGTCGGGGAACCAATCGTACTGACAATAGGCCTAAGAGGAACACCCTCCTTATGTATTTTGGGAAGGCCATACAGTCTCGGAGGAATAGCATCCCCTGGAAGGAGACTCTTTGCTGTATCTTCTGGAATAGAAGATTGCTTGACCAATTTGACGGTCATATTTGAGTAGCGAGTTGTGGGATCACGACTGTTAATCCTGTATATAGGATCAGCTAACAAGGACGAGATCTTGTTGTCATATTCATCTTTATCCATCACCACCGTCGCGTTACCCTTGTCAGCGGGGAGAACGATTACATCAGAATTGTCCCTTAGATCTTTTAGCGCCCGGATTTCACCTTGTTTTAAGTTGGACTTAGGTGGATTAGCGGTCTTGAGAACTTTGGAACATTCTTGTCTAACTTCCTCAGCCTCTTCAGGTGTGAGGTTATGTACCGAGGATTCTATAGATGTAATAAGTTCCTCAATTGGAATTCTTCTAGGCGCTACAGCAAAGTTGAGACCTTTAGCGAGAACTGCCTTTTGGGTTTCATTCAAAGGCATACTGGATAAATTTACGACAACTTTGTTGGAATCGTGTCTAATGGTATGTGGTTTCTGCTTCTGACATAACCTTTCATATTTGGAAATATGCCTGCCCCTAACCTGATCAAATATGTTGTTGGCTTGCACTGCAGTAATACGGTCAAACACCTTCCATAATTCCTCATCTACGAAGTTTGAGAGGCGTAGATGCAGCTGTAGTAACTCCCTCGAGACTGAATCCAACCGCTTACGAGTCTGCTGTATCCTCTCTATCAGTAGCGCCTTGCTAGTACGACGATAGATTCTCATAGCTTTTGGTGTTCTGAAAGTATGCTTCAACATAACAAAATTTGGTAGTATATCATGGTCCCGGCATCTTAGGAGAAAAGTGAGAGAGAGGCAGTTCTCGCTAAAGGTCTCAACTTTGCTGTAGCGCCTAGAAGAATTCCAATTGAGGAACTTATTACATCTATAGAATCCTCGGTACATAACCTCACACCTGAAGAGGCTGAGGAAGTTAGACAAGAATGTTCCAAAGTTCTCAAGACCGCTAATCCACCTAAGTCCAACTTAAAACAAGGTGAAATCCGGGCGCTAAAAGATCTAAGGGACAATTCTGATGTAATCGTTCTCCCCGCTGACAAGGGTAACGCGACGGTGGTGATGGATAAAGATGAATATGACAACAAGATCTCGTCCTTGTTAGCTGATCCTATATACAGGATTAACAGTCGTGATCCCACAACTCGCTACTCAAATATGACCGTCAAATTGGTCAAGCAATCTTCTATTCCAGAAGATACAGCAAAGAGTCTCCTTCCAGGGGATGCTATTCCTCCGAGACTGTATGGCCTTCCCAAAATACATAAGGAGGGTGTTCCTCTTAGGCCTATTGTCAGTACGATTGGTTCCCCGACATATGCCCTTTCGAAATATTTAGGTAGTCTTCTTCAACCACGCCTAGGTAACACCCCTTCATATATTAAGGATTCCACACACTTCATTGAGAAGTTAAAAACTATATCACTTCAGCCAGGCGATATCTTGGTGAGTCTCGACGTGGTGTCTCTGTTTACGAGAGTACCTGTTGACGGTGTCATGTCTCTCATTAATGATATCTTTACTGAAGAGATCGCAAGGCTTTTCTATCACTGCATGACCTCCTCCTACTTTCTATGGAATGGGAAATATTATGAACAGACAGATGGTGTGGCCATGGGAAGTCCTCTCTCTCCTGTTGTGGCCAATTTCTTCATGGAAAACTTCGAAGAGAAAGCTTTGTCGTCGGCACCTTGCAAACCGAAGATCTGGTGGCGATTTATGGATGATACGTTCGTCGTATGGACGGAAGGTGAAGACAATCTTGGTCACTTTCTGGATCACCTTAATCGCCAGCACCCTTCCATTTGTTTCACCTTGGAAATGGAATCTGACGGCAAGATACCTTTTTTGGATGTTCTCGTCACCAAGAAAGAGGATGGATCTCTAGGACACAGCGTGTATCGTAAGCCCACACACACCAATAGATATCTCCACGCAGATTCTCACCATCACCCTGCCCAGAAACATGGTATCCTTAGAACTCTGACTACCAGGGCCAGGAGGATTTGTGAAGCGTCAGATCTACAAGAGGAAATTAACACCTTGAGAACCACCTTTGAGAGCAACGGTTACAGCAGAGCTTTGATCTCAAGGGTTCTGAAATCGGCACATAATCGGACGTCTGTTAAGAAAAAAGATGTAAAAGGAACTGCTTACCTACCTTACATACATAACACGACGGATCGTATTGCTAAAATCTTACGCAGGTACCATGTACGAACTGTTTTTGGAACATCAGTTAAGATTAGACAACTCCTGCGACCAACTAAGGATAGTTTGCCTAAATTACAACAACCTGGTATCTACAGAGTTCCCTGTACTTGTGGCAAGGTTTATATTGGGCAGACTTCGAGAACGGTGTGTACTCGCATCAAAGAACATACTAGATGTATCAGACTCAACCAACCTGATAAATCAGCTGTTGCTGACCATGCCCTAACACCTGGTCATGATGTCTTGTTCCAAGAAGTGGATGTTCTTGCCCGTATAAAGCAATATCGCCCAAGAATTATCAGGGAGGCGGTTGAAATACGTAAACATCCAGATAATTTCAACCGCGATACAGGTTACAACCTCAGTGAATCATGGCTACCTATAATCAGAACCATTAGAGAGTAATGCTCTGCTGCCACTATTCATTGTCTCTTGGGCTAAAATGGCGTCCCCTTTACATCTTTGGGCACCATTTGTAGCTTCCTTGTTGCTTTCTCCTAGCAACCATCAATACGTCGTTTCTCTTCTCTTTGGTCTCCTGATGAAGAAAGGCAAGGTTCCTTTTGAAACGTTGAGTGTGTTTTATAATTATTTACACGGCATAAGCCCAAAAATAGAACTCATGAATAATGACGCTCTTCTTATTAACTTTAAGCGCCAAGCGGTATATCTCCTGTGAACAACGTGACGTCCTCACCAGTAGGAAGCTTGTTTGATGAAAAGTCTTTAGGTGCAACAAATATAGGGCAATCAAATACCTGTCTTGTGATGAGTTTCTGAGGTACAGCCATAGTATACCACCGTTAAGTCACAAAGTTGCACAAAAATGTCATAACACAAAACAAACATCGAAATAAAGTAGATGCAAATGCCACAACAGTAATTGGAAGAACGAATGAAACACGCATCAAACACGAGGGATAAGTGCATACTGACACAACAATGGCACGGCGTGGTGGCGAGAGTGGTAGGGGGCTGAGCGTCAGAGTCTTTGACCCGAGCGTGTTACGACAAGCACGAGAATTTGTTAGATTTTTGACGGCTCTGCGCGAGCGGAAGGCCTTAACCGATTTGAACCATTCTTTTTTCAAATTCATTATTGGTGCTAGTAATAGTCCACTAGAGCTATTATATTTAAATATTGACAAGTTAGGCAAGGTAGAAAATTATCGTAAAAATATACATTTTTTCCCAGTTTCGGCAAATTTTAGAGCACGTGTGCGACCGGAAGTAATGAACCTATTTTGATTATTCTTCTACCCCGTGTTATTCTTCCCAATTTGCAACTTTTCCGCGGTATTACGACTTGGAAAAATGAATTCGATTTTTTCTGCCCACCCTAATGTTTATGCGATAACTTGTTCAACTGCTAGGGACTTAAATGTAAGCGGTGTACTTCTTATAGCATTAAGCGGTCTGTTTAATTTTACTTTCTGCATGAGGTGCATGCTTGCAACCCATGCCATCAGATTGACTGATATTTCACGTTACATTTTTATGCGATACCTTGTTCGACTGCTTTTCGCACAAGACTAATAATTGAAGGCAAATCATTTGAAGTTGTACCTTTGCTCTATCGTTTACCGAGCGAGTTAGTTACGCAGAATGTGCACTGCCTTATGCATAAGATCGCGTTGTATGTTCGATTTTAGTGTTCTGAACACATCAATGAATGTTCAAATCTCATGTTGAAGTTAACGGCATCGAGTACAGTGTTCGATTCTATTCTTGTTATGTTTCAATCTAATCGTCTTAGAACAAAGGCATCCCCTGATATGTTCTAAACACATGTTGTATCGAGTACAGTGTTTAGTCTTGATCACTTATTTAGTGTTCTCAACACATCAGTCAATGTTCTGATCACATGTTGAAGTTAACGACATCGAGTATAGTGTTCGATTCAAGTCTTGTTATGTTTTAATCACTTCATTTATAATCTGATCTTCAGGTATCCCCTAACATGTTCGAAACACATGTTGTATCGAGTACAGTGTTCTATTCTAGTCTTAATCACTTATTTAGTGTTCTGAACACATCAAGCAATGTTCTAAACACATGTTGTATCGAGTACAGCGTCTGAATCTAGTCTTGTTATGTTTCTTTTGTCACCTGCAAGTCTAAACATGCATAATGATGTTGTTATCACTGCACACTCTTGCCTTCGTGATGCAGGTTTAAACTTGTTCGATAGAGCAATGCCTTGACATAAGAAGAGGCCTTAGCAGCTTATGTATAACCGCTATTGTTTAAAGATGACCGCTGATAGCTGTTAAAAAAGCACGAAGAATTTTTTTAATTACCCACCACCACATTTCAAAAGTATGAGATTTAGTGCTGTAAAAATAGCAGCACGATGCTCTGTTGATTAAAGATGAGAGATGTCACAAATTGTCTGCTAGCACATTTCAAAATTAAGTAGCTAAAGAAAGCAGCACGATGCTCTGTTGATTAAAGATGGCCGCTGTCAGAAAAACACGTGATTTTTTTTAAATTACCCGCTACCAAGTGCGTAAGGTAGTAGCTAAAGATGGCTGCACGGTGCTCTGTTGATTATGCACATAGAATTTTTCAAATTTCCCTCTACCGCATGCATAACAGCAGCCACCATCTTGCGCAGTAGCCTCTAAGCTAGCTTTCGTCATAAGAATAGCCGCCATCTTGTGCGAGCACCCCTAGTCTGTCTCATAAGGAGCTATGTACAGTCACCATTTTGTGTCCGCCATCTTGCGTGAGCATCCCTATGGCGTCTCATAAAAGCAGCAGTCATCTTGTGCAAGCACCCTAAGGTGTCTCATAAGAAGCTATGTATAGCCACCATCTTGTAGAATTAGATAGCCGTTAATGTCAAAGGGCCTAAGTAGGAATCGAACCGTTGATCTCATCATTAGAATATGTTTTTCTTACGCTATCATGTTCCTCATACTGCGAACCTAGGTATTGGGCAGAAAAATTTTGTCCGTTTCGCTCTACGACGTACCGTTTTCGAAATATTTAACATTTTGCATTTCAGCTCCAAATTTAATGAATCGAACCAGCACGGCACGTTATACTCTCTACCATAGCTAGACCTAATCATGTTACAAAAACTTGCTTCAATACAAGCTAAAACAGAGCAAGTGCCAAAGGCCTAAGTAGGAACCGAACCGTTGATCTCATCATTAGACTATGTTTTTCTTATGTTATCATGTTCCTGATACTGCGAACGCAAGTATTGGGCGGAAAACTTTTGTCCGTTTTGCTCTACGACGCACCGTTTTCGAGATATTTAACATTTTGCATTTAAGCCCCAAATTTAATGAATCGAACTAGCACGACACGTTAGCCTCTAAGCTAGCTTTCTTCATAACAGCAGCAGCCATCTTGCGCAAGAACCCTTAAGGCGTCTCAAAAGGAGTCGTGTATAGCCGCCATCTTATATACGCCATCTTGCGCAAGCATCCTTAGGTCGTCTCAAGCCATCTCGTGCAAGCACCCTTAAGCCGTCTCATAAGAGCAGCCGCCATCATAAACAAGCATCCCTAGGGCATCTCATAAGGAGCCATGTATAGCAGCCATCTTGCGCAAGCATCCCAAGGGAGTCTCATAAGAACCTATGTATAGCAGCCATCTTGCGTAAGCACCCTTAAGGAGTCATGTATAGCCGCCATCTTGTGCAATTAGCGTTGAGAGATGGCTGCTGTAGAACTTTTTAATTATCCGCCACCATATTTCAAAGGTAGTAGCTAAAGAGTGCTGCACTGAGGTTTGCGATGTAAGATGGCGGATGACAGCTGACGGAATTGTCCGCAAGATAACAGCACGGCGCTCTGTAGATTAAAGATGGCTGCTGTCAAAAAGATTTTTTCAAATTATCCGCCACTACATTTCAAAGGTATGTACCTAAAGAGTGCAGCACGGTGCTCTCTTGATTAAAGATGGTGGATGACAGCTGTCAAAAAAGCACGTGAATTTGTTTCCAAACAAGAGGCTGTGGAATTGCCGCCACCACATTTCAAAGGTATGTAGCCAAAGAGTGCAGCACGGCGCTCTGTTGATTCAAGATGGCGGATGGCAGCTAACCGAACTTTGCAAATTGTCTGCTACTACGTGCTTAAGGTAGTAGCCGTAAAGAGGGCAGCACGGTGTTCTGTTGATTAAAGATGGCGGATGACAGTTGCATGTAGAATTGCTCGCTACTATGATAAAGATAGCAGCACGGTGCTCTGTTGTTTAAAGATGGCGGATGACAGCTGTCAAAAAAGCACGTGGATTTGTTTAACGATACAAATCTAGCGCTAGTGAGCTTAAGTTGGCAGCACTGAGGTTTAGGCCCGTTAAGATGGCAGCACTGAGGTTAGCGATGCGTTGTTGTCTGTCAAAAAGCACGTGGCTGTCAAAACTGAACGTGGCTTTGTTTACCGATTCAAATTTCGCGCTAGTAAGGTTAAGTTGGCAGCACTGGAAGAGGCCCCTGGCTGCGGAGGAGGCCCCTGGGAAGGCCTCCCTGGCGGCGGCGGTGGAGCGGGCCACTGGGAGCCCGGAGGTGGAGGCGGCCGCCGAATCCCTGTATTGCCGGGCTGAGTGGCTCAGACGGTTAAGGCGCTGGCCTTCTAACCCCAACTTGGCAGGTTCGATCCTGGCTCAGTCCGGTGGTATTTGATGGTGCTCAAATACGACAGCCCCGTGTCGTTAGATTTACTGGCACGTAAAAGAACTCCTGCGGGACTAAATTCCGGCACCTCGGCGTTTCCGAAGGCCATAGAAAGTAGTTACTGGGACGTAAAACAAATAACATTATTATTATTATTAATCCCTGTATTATACTACTGCCGCGATCCGTGGACACTCTTCGTCCTTTCTCGACGGGGGGGGGGGTCGAATAGTGAAAAGTCCCAGAGCAAAAACTATGCCCTTTTACTAATATGTTTCCTCGGAGTACCCGATGAATAGAAAAATCTCAGTTCACTATAGTGGCGGCGGAAAGAACTATCTGACTTGGAGGCGAATTCTTCCTCCAAGCCAGAGAAGAAAGCCTCTCTTCACTACTAATTTGGAATGAAATGAATGCAGTTTTAATAAAAGTGAAGTGGAAGAAACTTTTCTTAAGAAACGGCTCTTTTCAGGGTTAAATTTTGAATTTTTTTTAGCGAATCGTGGTGCTATAATTTGGTATTGCACCCATAAGACGATTAGCCTGATGGATGTGTTCATTAAATTATTAAAAATCATACATGTGAATACTGCAGATAGCAAGGAAGAGCCAGCAATTTCACAAAGTTCCACGCAGAGACCACACAGGCTGGAAATATATCCCCAGAAACCATTTAAAATCACGAGCCGGAAATAGGTTCGGCTAAAAGCTTTCTCCTATAAACTTTAGGACACCGCTCAGTGTGAAACTTTCTACAAACTTTTCTCACGGGAAACGAGACAGCGGAATGCGCCACACCCAATCGTGTGACAGAGATAGAGGGAATACCTGTCACCCCTTGACGAAAAATGGTTTCATCCAAGCCAAGGCGAGCGGCAAGATTTTAGCCAATCAGAAATTCCAAAATTAAACCGCCCTGTTCCAGCGGGAATATTTATCCAGTGTTTCGTGATTTGGTGACGAGTGAAATAGAAATACATCGTGTCTTAACCCTCTTGGAGCCAAGAGCCGATCTAGTCGGCCGCTCCCCCTCAGCTGGTAGAGACCACAGCTCCGCCTCCACTCTACTACTGTAAAGTGCCAGGCCGTTTTCAGTGGAAATACATGTATTTTAAAATTCGCGTATATCTACCGGTGTATAGCAAATACCGGCATGAAATTTTCTACATATCGACTACGTAGAATAAGAAACTGGTTTGGAGAGAATTGTGATTTTAAATGGTTTCTGGGGATATATTTCCAGCCTGTGTGATCTCTGCGTGGAACTTTGTGAAATTGCTGGCTCTTCTACTTTGAAAAAATAATTTACGATACAAAAGAATATACGTAATTATGTATAATGTATTTCTAAATACAATTCTATAGAATAACTAATTTGAACGAGAAAAATAAAAACGTAAAAAATAAAAATTCAAACATATGTCACTAATAAAAACAAGACAAGTTTACTCACCGATAAAATTCGTGTATGTATCGATGTTTGGCAAATACTGACGACTAATTTTCTACGTGCGGACAACACAGTATTAAATAAGTAAAAATAGTAGTTGATATTATAGTTTTTGTTTTCAGAAAAAATAGTTTCTCGTTTTCGGTTGTAGTATATAATAGAAAAATAATTTTAGAATACAACAGAATTTACGAAATTAAGAAATGTATGGCACTAAATCCGTGATTTGCTTTGACGTACTAAACGACCGCTGCTCAGTTCGGTACCTGCAGTTTACGAGGTTAATCATGGTCAGTGAGACGGATCATCTCAGTAATTATTCTTGGTTTTCCAGAACGGGGTCCTCTCACTCTCAGATATCTCCTCAATTGCAATCACTTAGGGTCACTTAGATTGAGTGAAACTCGAACCAACCCTCAGGACCAGGCGAAAATTCTTGACCTGGGCGGGAATCGAACCCATGACCTCCGGGTGAGAGGCAGGCACGCTACACTTGGCCCGTGGAGACCGGCATTTAGGTAATGATAGAGGACTATATGTGACTATAAGGTTTAGCAGAGAGTAAGTGAAAATTAAACTGAAGTGTGATATGGGCGGAGAATCAGACAGTAGGGCATGTTTAGGTCCAAGAACTTCCTTGAAGGAGACAGGAGGTTGAGGAATGTTGTCGGGTTCATTGCGACAAATTTCCACAAAATGTTCTCCAGAGACATCATCATCATCATCATCATCATCATCATCATCATCATCATCATCATCATATTCGTTATCACTAGTTTCATCTACCACCATATTCAGAGTAGCTTTAGTGCTGTTAGACACAATTAAACGTCTCTTCTTTAGCTGCGGTTATTCAGCGGACGTGTCCGGTATAATTTCGTCGCTACTCTCTGAACTAAATTCCCTATCGCTATCCGATAAATCATCAGCGTTAACTTCGCACTGTTCCAAATACTGCATGAATTTATTGTCATCAATACCTGCTGAAAAATTATCACGTGAATAACATACCATTTTTCTGTCACAAATCCACTCACTGCAAGGAGCAATCACATACTGACCGGTTAGTGGTATTTGTAAACATAGGAAACGACTCTTGTGAAAGGTATAACACCCTCTTAGAACTGCCAAAGCAAGGCCAGGCACACAATAACGTGTAGCCCCTCTACTACAGGTTGTAACAGAAGTATGCACTTCACTATAGGTTGCCTCAAAATTACGTATATCACAGAATTTTAAGCCGGCCGATGTAATCGGCTCAGGCAACTTCCGACTGGATTGTTAACGGCCGACCAGATCGGTTCTGGCAATTTAAAGGGCGGATGCTAGCACTACCGCCTGACACCAAGAGAGTTAATCTGGAAATAATATTTGGGGGATCATTTATATGAATATGTGATTAATTATTCCGAAAATAATAAGTTATCAGCATTGTTTGGAAGAATGGTTTCACCCATGAAACTGAGTCTCATGGCGGGAAAGCGCCATGCTGTGAGAGTAAATAGGCCCTATGACGCGTTTCAATTTATAAAGAAATCAACGATCTTTTCTGATACTGGAGTGCAACATTAGAATGCAGTTACTGAACATTAAATCTACGGGCAGTTGAAAACTAAATCCAAGCTGTCATATCACTACGCCGCACCCCTCCAGGAGGGCCAGTCGGAAGGCAGAGTCTACAGAATTTATAAAACAGGTGGTGACACTGTGCCGATCTCTCAGTCTTAGTTGCAATTTCTGAGCCTACAGTCAAGTCTTTAAAAGTGCAGCGCAGGGTGATGGTATGTAAACCTGCTACTCATATCAGTCATCGCTTAGTGTGATTAGTGAGTTTAATGAGGCGACGAACATTTGGCAGAACTCTTATAATATTAGGAGATCAGGTCATAGCAAATGTGGACACACTTACTACAGTCAAAATATCGATGATATTTGTTTTGCTAGAATGTTTTATAAATGAACACTTAACGTGGTAAGCTTCACGGAAAACACAGATGAATTTTGGGATTTTTTAGAACATTTAGTTTCACAGCAATTTCCTAGCTCTCACGTAATTTACACACTAGTAATTGAGTGAAGAGGTCATTACATTCTGAAGGACAATTTTTTAATAGAGTTTTCCTCTGTGACTGATCAGAAAAACATTGCAATTAAATTTGCGCATTGTATAAAATTACTGTTTCATTTGAGACATTTGGAGCAAGCACTAGACGTGCTAATTTAGAGGAAGAGACTTGGTTACTATTGGAAGGTAACGGGAGAAGGATTGGACGTACACATTCTATTTCCGAGCGAGGTGAATGACTCTTAATCCCTTGTACAAACAACGGAAGAGGCGAGCTTTGCAGACCCAGGGCGAAGGACACAAGCGAGCTATAGAGCATCCAGAGTTAAGAAAAGACTACAGGCCTTATGGGCCAGCTGCCTTCCACTGTTGCCATACTCGCTCACTCACCGCGGCTCGGACACTGCTTGTGAAATACAGTGATGACATAAAATTATACATCGCTTGGTACAGCTGTTGCAAGACTAATAATAATATAAATGCCAGATTATCTCCAGTCATTAATGAAATTACAGTCATGAAATTTCGTTTTGCCATAACGTTTCTAAGGATAATAGCCCACTAACTGTAACATTCGAAATAGAGTAAGAGTTTGAACATGCAGGGATGCGGACAACATGCATGTCCAGAAACCGAAATGATTGTCTTGTTTCTTATATCTGAGAAAGTTTCATGATCGTTGTTGCTTTACGGGAGCCCCCAGAAACATTTTATTATTAAGGCAAATACTGTGGGGTTACAACACAGGAAGCTGACGGCGAGATATCTCTACCTCGGTGATGTATCCTTCAGGTCATTTCAGATAAATTTACTCATAAGTGACAACAGATGCAAGGGCTTCATGTTTATTACAAAATACGAAGTGATGATTGTGTTCAGAGTTGGCGGTTCATCTCAAAAACAGAATTCATGAACAGTGCGCTGTATTCCACTTCTGACAAAATCATCGTATTTAATGAGTCTGGAATTACTGCTAATTGACCTTTTCCTTTCCCGCTTCTTGCTGGGACTCTGGAGTGGCCCTTCGCTGGCTTCCTTCCTTATTTTGAAGACGGAAGACCTCGAAATTCCTAAAAACTTCACGGCTTTATCTACTACCCAGTTTACACTTCGTCCTGGATGCTTTGTTTTCTAATATGAAAATGAATTAAGCACCATTTGCCGTTCCTTTCTCCTGACAAATTCACTACTTCTCCTTTTCACATGTTTAGCTATAATTTAAATGTATTACTCGCTGATCGATTATATAAAATACTAAACAGATAAAAACAATACACGATACACACAACCAAAAGCAATGCAATAAACGGAAAATGAAACACAATATACTGTATTTATAACAAAACACTATGCGCCCCAGGAAGACGATCACTTCACTCTGCCGAATATCTCCCTTACATAAGCAATCACTGTAATGAGTGACACACACAAAAAGGGAAACATGCCGCGCTGACTTCACCAATGATGACTCGCAGTGGTTAAGCTGAGTTATTACACGTGTTGACTACTGTACACACTTCCGCACTACACGCTGAAATGTGGCGCGCAATGCGACAATCATGGCCGGCTGTTCCGTGTACTGAACCGCATATACGATATTTAAAAGGATAAACTCAAAGATATCAAAATGATTTTACGTCTTCTTCAGTATTGTATGGCAGAACCAATGCTTGTTTCATAAGAAAAATTATACATTTTGATAGGAATTAATTATAATTTTTATATACATGTAGAACTAAAGTGGGTAACATCAATTGAAGTAAAAGCCCATAAGGCCTGTAGTCTTTTCTTAACGCTGGACGCTCTATAGGTAGTTTGTTCCTGACAATGAACACCAACTCAATGTGTGCTAATTCCGTGTATGCTGTATCAATTATATTTATGTGTAAAATTCAAGAGTGCGTGTGCTTCGACAAATCTTACGAGTGCTACATAATTAAAATGGATCCAAACCGTGTGCGCGAAATGTCAGATATTTCCAGCAAGATGTGCAAGATGGAATAAACACCATATAACGGACGCTGATGAGGATCCAGCACACCTGCCGGCACCTAAGGAAAAGAGCATGTTGTATTTATGTGATATGTAATTGATGATGACGTGAATGATTCGTGGTCAATTTTAGGTTAGTGATATCAGGTATTCTTGTATATACACTGACTGACAGAGCAAATGCAACACCAAGAAGGAGTGGTCAGAACTTTATGCCAATTGCAGGGTAGACTGACGTCACTGAGGTATGCTCATGATGTGAAATGCGCCGCTGTGCTGCGCACGTAGCGAACGATAAATGGGACACGGCGTTGGCGAATGGCCCACTTCGTACCGTGATTTCTCAGCCGACAGTCATTGTAGAACGTGTTGTCGTGTGCCACAGGACACGTGTATAGCTAAGAATGCCAGGCCTCCGTCAACGGAGGCATCTCCAGCAGACAGACGACTTTACGAGGGGTATGGTGATCGGGCTGAGAAGGGCAGGTTGGTCGCTTCGTCAAATCGCAGCCGATACCCATAGGGATGTGTCCACGGTGCAGCGCCTGTGGCGAAGATGGTTGGCGCAGGGACATGTGGCACGTGCGAGGGATCCAGGCGCAGCCCGAGTGACGTCAGCACGCGAGGATCGGCGCATCCGCCGCCAAGCGGTGGCAGCTCCGCACGCCACGTCAACCGCCATTCTTCAGCATGTGCAAGACACCCTGGCTGTTCCAATATCGACCAGAACAATTTCCCGTCGATTGGTTGAAGGAGGCCTGCACTCCCGGCGTCCGCTCAGAAGACTACCATTGACTCCACAGCATAGACGTGCACGCCTGGCATGGTGCCGGGCTAGAGCGACTTGGATGAGGGAATGGCGGAACGTCGTGTTCTCCGATGAGTCACGCTTCTGTTCTGTCAGTGATAGTCACCGCAGACGAGTGTGGCGTCGGCGTGGAGAAAGGTCAAATCCGGCAGTAACTGTGGAGCGTCCTACCGCTAGAAAACGCGGCATCATTGTTTGGGGCGCTATTGCGTATGATTCCACGTCACCTCTAGTGCGTATTCAAGGCACGTTAAATGCCCACCGCTACGTGCAGCATGTGCTGCGGCCGGTGGCACTCCCGTACCTTCAGGGGCTGCCCAATGCTCTGTTTCAGCAGGATAATGCCCGCCCACACACTGCTCGCATCTCCCAACAGGCTCTACGTGGTGTACAGATGCTTCCGTGGCCAGCGTACTCTCCGGATCTCTCACCAATCGAACACGTGTGGGATCTCATTGGACGC